>NW_021145643.1:0-75000 GCF_002837175.3 Physeter macrocephalus
CCGCAGGCACGTCTAAGGGTCTCCCTGTGTCTGGGGATGGAAGCTGAAGCGTGTGCCACACATACAGACTGGTGTTTCCAGAGCCCCCAGGCAGCTCCATCCATGCCCCCCCACCCCTAGGATGCAGCAGCACTGCCACGTCTGAGCCCGAGGACATGCCTGCTCTGGGTCACTGTTGGGCACTCAGGTCACTCTGTTGATGTCTAGCACTGCTGGGGTGTCAGCTATTTTGAATGTGGCCTTTTTTTAGTTATCTGACCTTATAAAAGTAGAATTATACCCAGTAAAAGTGGTGATATTTATTTATCTCTAGGGTGGAAGGCATGGCTATGGGTACATGCCGTCCTCTGGGTGGCCGTGACATGAAAGCAGGTGCAGAGACATTTAGCCTCAATTCAGGAGGTTGGGCCTTGAGAGGACTGAGACCGAGGCCAGGGCACCCCAGGCCTTGGGGAGGGGGCTCGCTGTCAGCACTCTGGGGAGGGGGCAGCTGGGCCTGGGGAGGGGTTTGCTGTGAGAGGTGGAGGGAGCTGGTCTGTCTGGCACCGACACCCTCTAGGAGACAGCCACCGCGCTGCAGCTGCGGTGACCTCTGGGCTGTGCAGCCCTGATGGTGGCAAGCATCGCGGTCCTTCGTCCATATCTCCCAGAAAGGTGGCCTGAGCCACGGGGTCACCGCCCCAGCACCTCGTGGTCGTTGTTGGAAGGGAAATGGAATTGCGGATGACCCAGAGCACTCGAGACGCCCCGGCCTCCACTGCTAAGACCTGGTGGGGTTGGCGACCCGGCCCAGGAAGAGCAGGCAGCCCGTGCGGTGCTCATAGACAAGGAACAGGAAGGGCCGGTCGACGCTGAAGCGGACCTGGGTGGACAATGGCATGAACCCCACGGTGGTCACAGCCGCGGCCTGCGTGCCCTCCTCGTCCACCATGATGGTGGCTTGGTGCTTGAACTGTGTCAGGACAAAAGGGAAGCTGTCAGATGGCGGTGGTCACTCACAGACGGGCAAGGGGTGGGTAGTCTCATGTCCTTCAGGGAAGGGACCAAGCGACCGACCGCAGGGGAGACATGGACGTGGCTGGGCAGGTTGGCCCTTGGGACTCAGTCCTCACGCATCAGCTGAGTGTGGTGTGAACGGTGTCACCTTTGCACTGTGCACCATGACCACTCAGGGCTGCCCACAGCGCCCTGCGGGCAGGACTGTGGCCCCAGGACCCCCTGCTCACGCTCTGGGGCCTCTGCCATAGTAGGCCTGCTGGGCTGGGGTGCTCCCAGGCACCTGCCTTCTCTCTGGTATCAGCAGGGGCTCCAAGGGGGGCAGACCCGGGGCGGGATGGGGACGGGCATTACCAGGTCGATGACGATCCTCTGGTCCGAGATCCCCGTCATATTGCTGTTCCTGTTGAACAGCGCTGTGACCCCCAGGGACCGCAGGGCCTCCACCAGGTTGTAGTCCTTTTCTAGCTTGAACTTGGGCAGGAGTACTTCCCGTGTCCTGGTCAGGGAAGAGAAGGGCTGGTTCTACTAATTGCAAGTTGCAGAGGAGTCGCGTTTCCCCTTAAACGTCCATAAACACACACACCTGCCTCCAGTCCGTGTACCACAGAATTGACACAACACTTCTTAAAATGCATATCCTCGTCCTGCCAGTGGAGGATTTTGGAAAGACCATCCCTTGTAATCCCAGCACTCAGAATTGAGGCATGGTTACTGCTGTGCGGTCATGTCCTCGGTACTGTATGGTTTGTGTCCTACCAGCCAGGCGGCAGAGCTGTTACTGGCTCATGGCTCAGGCATCTGACATCATTCTCTCACTTGGGTCCCTGCTTTCAGGCATTTGTTATTTTACTGTTTAAGGAGCTGAAGTGCAGGTCAGTGCACTTAAAAAAAGAGTGCTTTCTGTACCAGCCAGCGCTAGCGTTCTCCATCCTTGACAGCGCTTGTGGGGCTAAGACGCCAAACGCGCCCCCTTCTCAGGAGCTTCCTTCCCTCTTGGTGTGCCAGGACCCCATACGTGAAGCAGCAAAGCGTAAAGACCGCCTGTTAGCGTCCGAGTGACGAGAACAGGCCTAACCACTGGGCCATCCTGGAGGAGGGGGGACAAGATCTGGGGGCCCTGAGCAGGACCTGCTGGAGGGAGCAGCAGGAGGGCAGGGGAGAGCAGAGCAGCGTGTGGGCCAGGCTGGGCAGCGAGCGGGCTGCATCCTGTGGGTGGGGGTCCACGGAGAGTTTGCAGGAAGAGGGAGGTGGGGACGCTGCCTGGTGGCCGGTGCCAGGTAGATGGAGCATGGGACAGCAGGCTGGTCAGGCCCCTGCTGGCTCAGGGTGAAGGTCGTGGGCAGTGAGGTTAGGAAGGAGGCGGGTACAGAACAGGTTTTAAGGAGAAAGTAACAGGGCTTGATGCCTGCCCAGCTGCCTGGGCAGACCTGCCCCTAAGAGCCTGCCTGTCCCTCAGTTGCATTTCCTTGTATCCTGGTCCTGAAAGGAGGCCCAGACCAGGTTCAGTTGTTGACTCGGGCCCGGCGGGATCCAGGAAGACAGGGAGGTGACGTGTGCGTCCTTCCTGCCCTGATCCAGCAGCGCAAGCTGTGGTCCTGACTGTGAGATGGTGAGTGACGCCCTGAGGGGATTTGGAGGACCTCGGGGCTTCTCATACTGGGTTGGGGGCTCGTCTTGGTTCTAGGCCCACAGCAAGCGACCCCAGGGGGTCAGGGCAAGTGTGTGGCATAGCCGGGTCTTTCCTGCCCCCACATCACAGAGTACAGGTGCATTTCTCACCAACGCTCTCTGGTCTCCTCTCACTGAGCGGAAAGTTTGGGCTGAAGTCACAGTGGCCCAGGGGGCACATGCCCCTTTCCCTAAAGTGACTGCAGCCCCAGCATCCCTGGGCCCCCAGTCCCCTGGCCCCAGAGGCACCTGTTTGTCATGCTCTTCTGCCATCTCTCCACCACCTGGGGCTTCAGCTGGGCCTCGAGGGTCTTCATCCCGGACAGCTTGTGCGGGACCACCACCAGCATGCTGATGCCCCCCATGTACTCCAACTGCAGGACATCGCAGTCCAGCTCCTGGTCACTTGCTGCCAGGAAGGCCCCCTTGGTCTGCATCATGGGGACCTTGACCACCTCTCGCTCGTTCAGCCGGAAGTTGTGGTTGTGTGTCATTTCCGCTGGGAATTTGTTCACCCAGGACCCTGTGAGGTCAGCAGGAGCGGCCTTTTGTTTAAATGCTCTCTTGGAGGGTTTGTTCAAACAGGCTGCATGGCCCACCCCCACCGTCTGAACCCACAGGTCTGGTTTGGGCCAGGAGTTTAAGTTTCTCACCAGTTCCCAGGTGATACTGATGCTGCTGGTCTGGGGGACCACACTGAGACCAGTGTGCCAGACCAGTGTGCTGGTCTGTCCCACCCACCACACTGAGAACCACTGTTTTAGAGGCTTCTCGTAGGAAGCGGATGAGGGCAGATGGGGTGAATAGACCAGGTGAATGCTGGGTTAGATCCTGACACTAAATAGTGCATCACCTGCCTTGCCTGCGCCTCTGCGTGTTTCTCTGTAAGATGAGGGCCCTGAGCTCCCATCAGCTCTATGGGGACTGGCTGGACGCCTGGGGAGGCAGCACTGCCATTGCCACCTTCACTTTGGATTTCGGGGCAGCTTCGTGTGCCCGAGTGGGAACGTGTCTGTGTGGCTCTAAGATGCTAGTAACTGGAAGTGAGGGCCGCCCGCCCACTGGTGAGACTGGCTGTGTGCCAGGCCTCCTCCAGCCCCTTCCCGTGCTACCTCGTCTCCTAGCAACCGTGAGGGACAGTGCTTTCACCACCCCCATCTCACAGATGAGCAAGCAGAGGGGAGAAACCAAGTGACCTGTTCAAGGTTTCCAGCTGGTGGGTGGGGCAGGGGGTCAGGAAAGCAGGAGGCCCCTGGGGGAGGTGTAACAGCAGTGCCCACCCACCTCTGATCTGGGTCCTTCTCCGGAGCCGGCCTCCACCCAGGGCTGCTCAGCCCCGTGAGGCAGGCATCTAGGCAGCTCTCTGCGGGGGTCCACCGTGTGCATGGTGGGTGTGAGCAGTGTCCCTGGCCTCTCCCCTCCCCCAGATTGTACCATTTGCTCTGGGGGAGACCCCCTTTCCCCTGGGCTCCAGCCACGGCTTTCCCAGCTCTGCTGCAGCCGCCCCGCCTCTCCCGGGTTGTGTCCTTCCTTTGCTCCTGAGGCCCAACCTCTGTTTTCACTGTGTTTTACAGAGTGCTCGTAACATTTGAAATTAAAATCAAAGTAGTGACAGAGATTTGGGAGCTAGAGCTAAGAGTTACACATCCAGACTCTGTTGTGATATGCACCTGTGAGAGCTGGTGCTGCTGGCGTTTCATCTCTCTGACTCCCAGCCGTGATCCAACAAGCCTTCCGGTGTGTGGGCAAGGATTCATGTGCCCTGCTGCCACGTTTGCCGTCTGCGTGACCCTGGTTCCCATGTTGGGACGTGTCCCTGCCTGCTCTGAATACTGACTGCGCTGAGGCAGAGGCTCTGGAAGTCGGGGTGCCCACAGGCTGGCAGGGCTGAGAGCTGAGGGCCTCGGTGCCACCCAGGGGTCTCCCACTCACTGTCAAAGTCACCCCTGAACAGAGGAAATTACTCTCGAGTGTCACTGGCAACATCAAACCCACTGAGCATGTAACAGTGGGACTTGCAAGGCCACACGGATAGGGGAGTGAGACCAGGGCTGACCTCCAGTTTTCATTCCCAAACCTGTCCCGCCAGCCAGGGATGAAAGACATGTGTGAGTTCACTGAGTATGTCCCATGTGCCTGTCACGGGCCTGTTGGAGCCTCGGCCTGGACCCGCCCACCGCGGGGCTGGCGTTGTGCCTGGCATCGGGGAAGCCAGGGGTCTGGCTCAACCTCTGAGCCCTTCCTCCTGTCTTGGCTCCCTCCCCCTGCTTTGCCCTTTGGCAGCATTCCGCACAGCCGCTGGGGGCCTCGGCTTGGGCACGGAGCGGGTGTCCCGGCCGGTGGGTGCTCTGGCCCCACTGCCCCTCAGCCACTTCCAGGAGAGGGGCTCCCTGGACCGCCGTAAACCGTGCTGGAGCTGACCAACCAGGGAACGTGGCCTCCCGGGACTGACCTGGCTGGTGCCCACTAGTCCTTAGTGGCAGAGGGGAGAGTGGTTGCGTGTCACCGCACTAGTGTGCAGTGACCCCGCTCCTCATGTCTGCCCTCGGCTCGCTGGGCAGGTGGAGGGCAGTAGAGGTTTCTCCTGGCTCAGGTCTCGCCAGGGCATTTTAGAAGCGAGGCCTGGTATTTACAGACCCGTGTCCATTTATCTCTGGAGTTCCGGGGCTCTGGGTGTTTGTGTGCGTAGGTGTGGGTGGTTGGTGTGGTGGCGGGGAGGGGGCGGTCCTCCTTAGGAAGTTCCTCGGTGCTTGGTGCTGACCCGGAATAGTTGCTCTAGACATAAGGGTTGATTTCCCCGCCCCCACCTGCCTGGAAAGGAGTGGGGTTATGAATGTCAGTTACTCAGGGTGAACCTGTCTTCAGCCTTTTGTCCATTGGGAAAGGAAACAAAAAAGCTCAGATCCAGGTTGACCTGATGCTGGAAAGGTTTTTGCGTTATTCTGATCTAACAGAGGCTGGAGCTTGGCTCTGCCCCTTACCGCCATCTCCCCGGAGCAGCGTTTTAATTCCCTGTCTTGTAAATTGGAGACACTCATGACAGTGGCAGTCTCTCAAGGCTGTGGCGAGGCATAAAGTGCAGGGTTTCTAAGAGTCATCTGCCCTGTCACCTCATCAGGACCTTCCCTGTCCCTGCGAGCTGACCCCGTGTCTGGGTTTCCCAGGGGAATGGAGGTAGAGTCTGCAGTTCGGCCCACCTGTGATCTGAGAGCGCCCACGCGTCTTCCCCGAGAAACGTCGCCGCCTCTTACCTTTAAAGTAGATGCAGTTCAGGAGCATCATCTGAGTCGCGGGGTCCATGTCCTCCAGCACGTCTCTTATGAGGCCCTTGGTGAGCCGTGAGATGTGCTGGTTGGTTTGGGAGATGAAGGCGGGATCAGAGAAGTCAGCCGCCCGGACCTCGGCGAAGTAGTACTGTCGGACCTTGGCTCTGAAGTCATCCAGGACTGGAACTTGCTTCTGAATGTACAGGTCGCTGATGGACCGCAGCGTGTACCCGAAATTCCTCCGGAAGAGGCGGTGGGTCAGCTTCCGGAACAGGTTGTGGACGGTGCCCAGCTCGTATGTGGTGCTGGCGTTGACAAAGTCGGCGAAGCGCAGGGCAGCGTGTACCTGCTCGTGGGTGTCCCCCCGTAGGCCCAGGGAGAGCATGGCCATGGCTGTGGACACACCTACAGGCGCCAGGAAGACATTGTCCGAGGCACTGACCTGCTCCTTCAGCGCCTGGTAGAGGTCTAAGGCGAACTTGGCATTGAGGAGGTTGAGCCGCTGGATGCGGCTCTTGCCCGGGAAGAGCTGGAGCACGCTGCCGGCGCCAGTCCCAGGGTCCACGGGCGAGACCGCGTCCACGACGTCAATGTAGTCGTCATCCTCCCCGAAGATCTTCTCCAGGTCCAGGTAGTCCTCGTCCTCTTCCCCATCCGCGATCCACTCGTTGGTGACTGTGTTCTCCTTGTGGAAGTCGGCAGGCAGGAGGGGTCTGCTCAGGTCTCCACTCTTCAGCTGCCCCCACCGGGGGTCCACAGACTCGGGCTCTCCCCCTCCGCCATCAAGCTGACCCTGAGGGCCAAGGTTTCCACACACGGATGCCAGGAGGAGGGACACCACAAGAGGGTGCAGCAGGCGCTGCATTCTGGCAGAGCTGGAGCTGGAGGGAGAGCAGGATGTGGTGAGGGCAGCCTGGCAGACTGCCCCCTCCCCGCCCCCCACACTCACACACATACCTCTGCAGACCCCCAGCCACGACCCAGGAGGGGCCCCAGGGGTGCCAGTCTCTAACCATTTTAGGATCTGCTGAAGATAAAACAGACGCCTGATATTTTGTGTGGCTTCATGAACCTGCCTGGAGGACCCCTGGGCCCAGATCAGAAGCCCTTGTTGAAAGTGTGCAAAACCATGGGGCTCAGGGGCCCCAGGGAGTTTCCTCTTCATTCATTCACTGAACTTTGTGTCCCTTCTTCAAATGACATATTGGGTGGGCCCTGGAGGCACATAGGTCTCGCAGCCGATGGGGGCCCATGTGCAGTAAAGCACAGCTCACAAGGACACTGCCAGGTGGTGGGGCGCCAGGCAGGCTGAGGCTCTGCCTCCTGTGCTAGCAGTTATTTGGGGTGGTTTAATCTGTGTGATTTGGACTGTGTCTGCAGTGCAGGGATCACCTGGGAGCCCAGTGGACATGGTGGGTGCCCGTCTTCCTGCAGCCATGGGGGATGAGGGTACAGCTAGCTGCAGGTGTGCGTTTTCTCCTTGTATCTGTCAGTCGGCTCCCACTGCTGTCAGGAGGGACCAGAGCTCTCCCACTGAAGTGTTTCTGGCTGAGGTTACAAATAGTCTCACCAGGTGTATAGGGTCTGGGTGAGGGTGCTGTCAGAAAGCTCTTACTGAAGGCCTGAGGGGCGCTCCCTCTATTTAAGTAAACAAGGCACGTTTTTAACAGATACTGTGGGATGAGCCATCTGTCTCCCATCCCTCCACCTGTCACGTCAGTTTGGCTGCCAGACGGCTTTGTCCTTCTCTTGCTTCCTTCCTGGTTGTGAATTGCATCCTGGGAAATGAGCTATTATTCGATGCTTCTGTGTCTCCAGGACAGTGACAGCAGGTGTTTATACTGCTGCTCAGTCATGCAGGATCCCAGCCTCCCTTCTAATTACCTCAGAAAGAGGAGAGTGTCTTGTCAGGTTTGTCATGTGTGTGATCATCTGGTACGTTTTTGAGGACCAGAATGTCTGCTTCCCCTCCAGGCCAGGTAAGAATCACTGGCTCCTGTTAGGTAAATATCGGGACTTGTTAGGCCTGAAGATGGTGTGCTGGCAATGGCAGTGACTCTCGGCGGAGCCTCTTCTGGGTGCCGGTGCTGGACCAGGGGCTTTGGTGACTCAGCTCCCCGCGCAGAGCATTGTGCATATCAGGGGTGCTGAGCCTGCCTGAGTGTGCCAGTGGCTACATTAGACCCAGGTTAGTGGAGCCCCTTCACTGCATCCAGGGCTCTGCCCATTTGGCCTGGAGTGCCAGCACCGTTGTCCCTGCCCCAGTCCCCACCTCGGCTCTTCCCTGCAGCACTGTTAACACAATCAGCTTGCACACTCTTCTAATCACGACATTTTGGAGAGGGAAAGTCACATGGTTTCTGACTTGGAACTGTCTGTTGTCTTTTCCTGTCCCCTTCCCTCCCCCCAGCCGTAGCCGAGGCTGCCACACACATTGCCTGCACTCAGGACACAGTGTCTAATGTGTGTGTCTGCCAGCGGAACCAGGCCCAGGTTCTGGGTAGAATTGGGCGTGGGTATTGATGGCAAGACACTAAAAAAGTGAGAAAAGAAGAGGTCTTCTGGCTAGGCTACACTTGAAAGTATCCTTCTCAGGTTAAAATAAGCTTAAAAAAAACCCAACTTGAATAAACGAGTTCAGGAAAAGGAATCTGAGACCAGATAGGGAGGCAGAAGTTGAAAACATTCGTGTCTTTTTGCTCCTGTATTCAGATAGTACATGTGGAAGCTTCTTGTACTTGCTCCTTCCTATTCCCGTATTATACGATGAAAAGCCCAAAACACTTTGCATTATGCTCTCATCAGAGGAAGCAGAAGGTATCTCATAATATATCTCATTTTATGTGGTAAAAGATTAGGTACCTGAAAGGTAAATCTTCCTGTTATTTTGCCATTTAGTATCACAAGAGAAGATACTTTAAAATTATCACTAGGTTGTGTTTAAATCCAGATTACTATCTTTGAAGAGAAGCAGTATTTTTTAAAGGGAAATCTTTCAAAAGTTTGTTTTTATGGGCATTTCCTGTGGCGCCTTCTCAGGCTGGCTGCGTGGAGCAGGGCTGGGCTTTATGGTCCCTCGTCCCTCCTGGCTGCTGTCTCCCAGCCCAGACGGAGCGGGGGTAATGGAGCTGTGGACACTCTTCAGGTTGAAATAACTTAAGGCTCACAAAAGAGTTGAAAGCACAGCACAGAGAACAACCCCCCTGTACCCGCGTCTCCAGACTCGCCAGGTCTCTCTACGTACGTGTATGTGCGCGTGTGTGACACTCGTCATTTTTCTGAACCATTTGCGATGCCCCAGAGCTAGGGTGCCTGCCCACAGCCCCCAGCACCATTCCCAGTTCAGGTCCTTAACCTAGCTCAGTCCCTCCTCCCCGGTTGGCTGACAGTCCCACTAGCGTAACTGACAGAATGTTATCATAGGCAGCTTAACAAAACCTCTTACCCTTTCTAAGACGGTGTAGAGAGCGTTTGAATATAGTTGGATAGAGAAGCAAACCAGTTACCCATCTGTAACCACCTCAAATAAGAATTCATAATCGGAAGAAACGTTAGAAACCTACTCACCTCTGTGCTGCTGAGAACTGGCTTTGCAGGGACAGAATCGGCCAAAGTCACCAGCAGCCTTCAGTGTGACCTTTGGTGCCGGACTGCTGTCGTGTTTTCCAAAGTAAATACATCCCAGATCAAACATCGCTCAACTAGCTTTGTCAGCACAAAGCCCTCGTTGTGTCTTTGGTCACTGCCGAGTGGCTTGTGACTCCCAGTGTTTGGAGGCCTGACCGTCTCTGTGTGGATGAGCTTACAGGAACAGCCAGGACACTCTGCAGCCCAGGGCTTGGTTGCGTCGGGGGCGGTGGCTCTGATGCTCCCCTGGACATGGGGGCCCCTCTCGCGTCTTCCAGCTCCGAGTTCTTCCTCTAAGTTATCGCAGCTCCTGACCTCATCCTGTGCTCTGGGGTGACATGCCTGCTAGGCAAGGTGTCCCCACCCTCCTGTGAGCTGTCCCTCCATGGACAATGGAGGGGAGGGTGCAGGTAGAGACTCAGAGCACAAGGAGACCCTGGCCCGGGCCTGTCTGCCATCTGCAGGACATGCAGCCCCGCTCTGCTGTCTGTTGTGGGATAGCCAGGGCCGTACCGTGGTGCTTCCCATGCTCACATCCACTCAGGTGTTCGCAGGGGGCCGTGGCGCCGTGATCATTTCTATTTTTAGTTTGTGGTGGGTTTTTTGGGTTTTTTTTTGGTCACACCGCACTATTTGCAAGATCTTAGTTCCCTGACCAGGGATCGAACCTGGGCCCCGGCAGGAGGCGAACCCTAGCCAGCACCTAGCCCATACTTGGCACTCATAGATCATAAGCATTTAGACTGCTGAGCCCCCCTCGCTGCAGGTTGGTTAGCGCTGTGTGGTGGCTCGACCTCTGCTGGGGACTCTGGAGGGTCCACCTGTCCACCAGGCGTTGTGCACACATGTAACCGTTTTCCATACCCGAGGTGCCTCCGCCTGCCACGCACTGGGTGGGACACCATGGGGACAGGGACGCAAGGACTCCAGCCTCACCCCTGCCCATGAGCACTCTGCTTTTACCTGCTTCACACCCTGGGATTCTGCCCAAGGTCACTGCCCCGCCCGCTATGGTTCCAGCCCTTGGGCCTGGTGCTCCTGTGGCCAGGCGGCTACTCCCTGTTCCCTGCCCGCCTGTAAACACCAAGCGCCCCATCCCTGGGTCCCCAGGAGCTCTGGGATGCTGCTTGCCGGCCTCCCAACGAGGCCAAAGGGCTTTTCCCTACCAGTGCAGAGCCCGCCCCGCATACAAGAGGCTCAGGAACGTTTCTGGGCGAGCTTTCTGAGGGCTGCTGGTTACTGTGCCCCGTGCCTTCACCTGCCCAGTCTGACTGACCGATTCTCTGAGAAGAAGCCTGGAGAATGGGTCTCGAGCTTACGCCTGTAGGTGTCAGGTTCATATGCAGGTAACCACCTTCTTTCCCTCTCTCCTCGGCCCATCAGCTCACCCGGCGGTTGCCGCCCATCAAAGAAGCAAAGCCGCGGTTGCAGAAGCTCTTCCGGGATTTCTGGCTCTATTCTGTGCTGATGGGATTCGCCGTGGAGGGGTCAGGTAGGGGACGTTTGCTGCCCCAGGGAGGACAGTGCAGAGTAAGGACCAAGGTGAGAAAGGGCTCGACCTAATGGTGCCTGTGCCCACGCACAAGACAGGCCCAGTGCGGCTGCCACCTCCTCAGGGAACACTTCCCGAAGTCATTTAGGGTTCTGGGAACACCACATACCTTAGGGAAACCTGCCCCCGTTAGGAAACAGACTCATTTCTGTGCCACATTTTTGGGACAGTGGCTCAGCCAGAGGACCCACGACTCCAGAACTCAGCGTGGGCCCCGCCGGAGCTTTTCTTGAGCCAGGAGGCACCTCAGCCCACGCTCTCTTGCAGGACTCTGGCCGGAAGAGTGGTACGAGGGCGTCTGTGAAATAGCCACCAAGTCCCCCCTGCTCACCTTTCCCAGCAAAGAGCCCCTGCGGTCTGTCCTCCAGTACAACTCAGCCATGAAGAACGACACAGTCACCCCTGTAAGGATGCCCGCCTGCCAAAGACGGGTGGTACCGGGCAGGGTTTTGGGAAGCCCTCTGGGACAGTGAGGGCCAGTCCTGCATGTCTGGTTCACGGGCACGGCCCCGGGGTTTGCATCTGGGGGAGCAGCCACACCCACCCGTGCCCAAGCAGTCCTGGCATTCATCCCCAGGCCGAGTTGAGCGAGCTCCGTAGCACCATCATCAACCTGCTGGACCCGGCCCCCGAGGTGTCCGCCCTCATCAACAAGCTGGACTTCGCCATGTCCACCTACCTTCTGTCCGTTTACCGCCTGGAGTACATGAGGTACGTGAGCTTCGCCACCCGCACCCCCGATTGAGCTGGTTTTACGTTTGTGTTCTTTCCAGGCTTGGGCTTTTCTCAGTTCCTCCTAACAAGTAAGCTGTCTTAGAAAAACCAACCCCAGCCCCTTCTGCTCTTCTCGTGTGCTTGTCCTTCCTGATCACTGGATGCCACGTGTAGTAACGTACCAGGGGTCTGACGCCAGTGCCACCTCCCCGAGGGAACAGGTTCTGAGCTGTCACCAGAGCTGCCACCGACTCAGTGCACTTGACGGGTTGGAGCCTCTGCCGGGAACCAGCCCTCACTGAGATGCTCTAGGGCACCCCCCGGGCTGGTTCCAGGACCACATTGGAGCACAGACAGCAAACGGGAAGTGGGGGGCTGCTCCAAACAGTTCTCTGGGGCACCTGACACTCGGGACGCCTCTGCAACCACAGGGAGCTGACAGCTAGAAGCACTAACATGGATGGAGAGCCGGCCCCACAGGCGCTGCACGAGCTCCGTGCGCTGACGGGCCCCCCAGCAAGCCCACAAGGTGGGCACTGTACACCCCACTTCACAGGAGGGAACCAGGGCCCAGGCGCTCAAAGAAGCTGCCCAAGGTCACGGACCCTGATTTGGCCTGAGACTCACATGGTCTCCAGGGCAGTGCCTGCTGCCTCCTTATAAAGGGAGACTGGAAGCAGCAGCAGGTCGTCCAGAGCCCAGCCGCCCACCCTGTGGACCCTCTGTGGGGGGCTGCAGGAGGACATTTGTTTAGGTCACAAGACAGGTGCGGTTAGATATAGAATAAGGTCTTTCTCAAACTGCTTAAAACGGAAAGTATTGATTCTTAAAGCGAGGGATATTTGGACAACGCCACTATTTTAACCTTTATTTGGTGCCATGAGACCCTCCGGTAGATTGGATCTTGCTTGGAAGCTTGACACATAAACCAGGTGGAAGCTGTTTTGGGTGAGTGGGAGTAAGTCCTCCCCTCCTCAGTCCCCTCCTCCTGGCAGTCCCAGAGTCCCCACAGCCAAGGGAGCTTTGACTTTTCTTTTTTCATTACACATTTTTTTTCAGTTGTATAAGTAATAGGAGAACATTATACAAAACCGTGGAAATAGTTGAGGGAAGAAACCCACTCTGCTCACCAGCACCATCTGTAGTGGTTAGTATCGTTCCTTCTGGTCTTTTTTTTTTTTTTACAGAGAATATATTTTCAAAGAAAAACCAAGCCAAACCAAAACAGCAAAAGCCTGGGTCTAATCCTGGCACGTGTAGCTCCAGGAGAGGCCTCTGGGCCCGCTCGGCCTCCAGCACCTGCAGGCAGGGCTGTGGGCTGTGTCCACTCCCCGGTGTGCCCCCACGGTGACCCAGGGCTCTTGGGCGGGCTCTCTAGTTGGCGGGCGGTTCTGAGAGCCCAGCTCTTGCCCGGGGCTGCCTGCCAGGTCCCCTGGACTCCTGTCAGCACTGAGAAGCAGCCCTGAAGCCTTTAGTCCAGAGCCTGGCTTAGATCCCAGCCGCCAGTTATCAGGAGAGCTTTCAGACAACAGCACACATTCTCGCCATGTGCACGAAGGCGCTGGAGAGTGTCTGTGCTTGAGCCCCCGGCGCCCGTGGAGCCTTAATCTGAGAGGGTGGGTGCGGACGTCATCCACGTGCACTGCTGAGCGCGCGCCTGGCTGTCTCAGCAGAGCCCCAGATGCCAAGCACCCTGCGCTGGGGCCCTGGTTCAAGCACATGCCTTCCTTTCCTTTCTCTTCCTTTTTTCCTCAAGGGTAGGGATATTGTTTTCCTTTAAAATTGTCCATGGTGCGTAAAACAGAATAGAGAAGAAAAGCATTGGATGGTAGAAAAGATGCTAAGAAGGAGAAACGCACGTCTCCGTTTGCTGGCCCTGAGTCCAGAGAGGCCCCCTGTTGCTGTCTCTTAGCTTTCCCTTCTAGAAATCAGCCACGTGCTCATGCGTGTATCCCACCCGCACACAGCGGGATGTGGGATCATACCTGTTCACACCTGTCCCTCTGCACCTCGCCCTTTCCTCCCAGCCGAAAGTCTCGAATATTCTGTAGCAGCACAGAGAGCTGCCTCTCATTTTGGTGGCTGCCTGATGCGCTGTTGGCTGATGGACGTGCAGCCGGTGCCGTTAGGACCCTGTGAATGTGACCCTTAAAACCCCTGGCTCGCAGGGGGCGGCTGCCCTCACAGCCTCCTCCGCCCGGGCAGCATTCCATCTGCCGGTGGGGGGGGGGGTGTGGAGGGCAGAACTTCAGACTCACTCAGAGCTGTTCCCTCTAGGGTCCTGCGCTCGACAGATCCTGACCGCTTCCAGGTAATGTTCTGCTACTTTGAGGATAAAGCTATTCAGAAAGACAAGTCTGGTAAGTTGACTCCTGCGGGCTTCTCGTAATGAACTGAGATTTAATAGCGTAAAAAAGAATACTGCATCCTGTTTTCTGTCTGTGTCGAGAAAATAGTTTCATGAGGCTATGTACTACATTGGAAAGATCAGTATAAAACATTTGACCCTAAAACATATACATCTTTCTGGCTCTGCCTCTGCTGCCAGGGGCCCGAGAGCAGAAGCACTGATGCTCAGATGTGCTCCAGCCCCCAGGTTTCAGTCCCAGACACCATCCTCTGCTGAGGGATCCTGGGCTCCTCGGACGGTCTGGATGGACCTGGGGCATCTTGTGGCCAAGGAGCAGTAGTGCTTCTCAGGCGTCTGAGGCAGGCTGAGAGGACTGAGAATCAGGCTACAGGGGCTCCCACCTAACAGATTATCAGAATTTGAGCATGGATACAGTATTTCTATTATCTTGCTTAAAAGAAGGACAAATATACTAGGAAGCATATACCCAAATACATTAGGAGATTACATATGTATTATATATGCTTAAATATACGATATCATAATTTTGTTTCTTCCACTAAAGTATTTGTGAAGTAGGGACATATAGTTGTTTTTCTCATGCAATCAGGAAAGAGGGAGCAGCAAGAAAGAGCCGCATGGTCCAGGGAGAGGCGGGGCACCTGTGTAAGGTCACACCTGGTCTCAGTGACCAGGTAGGAAGGGCGTCCAGCAGGTGATGGGCAGAGACATCCCACGAGCAGTCTGTTAGAGGCGCTTATTAGCGGAGAGCAGAGAGCTCGCTGGGGGGCATCCCGCTCCTTGCCGTGGGGGCTCCACGCCTCAGCAGGCCTGCTGCCCACAAGGAGACCCCACTCGCTACCACACGTTTCCAGCAGGCCAGGACCTGTGGGCCACATCTGATTTAAGGCTGCATCCTTCTTTTCTGGGAAAGTTTCGGGATACAAAAGTCTGTGTGAAACATGAGGGCTTGCAAGTCCCAGGATGCAGTGTCCTCAGACCCTGGGCTCACAGGGCCTCGGCCTGACCAGTCCCAACAGGACGACACTCCCAGGGAGACAGAAACAGAATTAACCTCTCTAGGGTATCAAAATGTGCCCATCACCAAAACCCTACTGAGGTGAACCTAAGATAAGAATAGGAATTAAAACATGAAGAGATATTAAAATTGAGGCAGCAAAGAAAAAAATTAAATGCATGGTACTGGCACTGTTTGCCAGTTTTAGTATAAGGACACTGATAAATTGTAGCATCATTGTGTTGGTCTATGTGCTGATTTATAAGGTATTTAAAAATTGAAGAGACTCTGAAATATTAGACCTATGCTTTAATTAAATGCTTAGAAGAATATGATGAAGTTTATAAATGTGTTTAAATATTTGATGAAATTTAGTATGCTCAATTCTCAAATTTTTTAATGTATTTCATGTAATAATGAATTTATTCAGTAAACGGTATTAGCAATCATTTCAAGTATTCTCAGAATAAAAGTTTTTAAGAAACTAAACTAGTTCCTAAAATGTTAGGAAGAAATTATTCATGAAGTTATGTTACAGAATCTTTTTAAACAAATATTGTTTTTATTGGTTGATTGCAAAAAGAATTAGCTTTTCAGATTCAATGAACAGTGTTTTACTATTCTTAAAGGCATTTTTTTGAATCATGCTTTCTGAAATTTCCTGGAGTCAATGGACACATACCTGCAGATATTCCCCAGTCTGAACAGATTATTCAATGGATTTACTCTTTTTTACACATTCTAATTTACTCTCCAAGTGCCCTTGGATGGATGATTTTTTTTTTTTTTTTTTTTACAAGCATCCTTGATTTGCTAGATCCACGAGGTCTGGTTGATTAACAGTGTGGGAAGGTGTTTTGAGGGATGCTTAGTGATGATTCTAAGGTTAATAAATTTGGCATTGATACAGTTAGTAGTGAGGAGTCTTGGGACTTCCCTGGTGGCACAGTGGATAGGACTCCGAACTCCCAGGGGGGAGGGGTTCGATGCAGGGCACCCGGGTTCAACCCCTGGTCAGGGAACTAGATCCTGCATGCATGCCACAACTAAGAGTTTGCATGCCACAACTAAGGAGCCTGCCTGCCACAACTAAGGAGCCTGTGAGCCACAACTAAGGAGCCAGTGAGCCGCAACTAAGGAGCCCAACTGCTGCAACTAAGATCCGGCGCAACCAAATAAATAAATAAAAATGAATAAATTTAAAAAAAAACAAACAAGTAGTGAGGAGTCCTTCCCATGCCAGCACCATCAGCACACTGACGACTCGAGCAGTTTGTTCTTGCCAATGGAGAACTAATTCCCAGGTGTCTCGGGTACCATTTTTTTCTTCTGTTGAAAAATCAGCCCTTGGAGAAATCTTTTGAGAAATCGCCCCAGGGACTGTGAGGTGCTGCTCCATGTGACCCTGCACAACAGTCCAGAGGTCGGTTTGACTCCCGTGGGGCTGGCAGGGAAGGACAGTGGGGGGCCCGGAAGCCCCCTCCGCTGGCAGCACAGGGATGGCCACCAACTGTCCTAGCTACACAGGGTGTGTCGTGGAGGACGTGTTGGTGTTTTCTCACAGTTCTCTCACCAACACAATGGTTCTCCCGCTGTTGTTTTTAAAACTCTGCTCTACCCCATCAGCACTGAGCATACCCAGTGCCCAGATTTTGATCTCAGAACACTGTTCTCCAGTGAAAGGAACCCGGGCTCCGTGGAGGAATGGTGACTCTAGGGAGAGCTGGGGCAGGGAGAGTATAGGCTGAGCCCAGGGCGCCTTGCAGGGCCACAAAGTAAGGTCATGCCAAAACAAGAGGAAAAAGAGAAGGAGAAGGTGGGGAGGCGTGTCACAGGGCCCAGGAGCCAACCAGAGGGAGCAGCCACACAAATGATGAGCCTCCGTGAGTCCCTACTGACTAGACGGTTGAATAAATAAAACATGGGGAGGGACACGCCTTCAGGTGGAATTCCAGTTGCTAAAAAGAGAAAGAATGTGGAAGATAGAAAATGTCGACAAGAACCAGAGGGACAGCTGCCACAGAACACACTGATAGATGGTTTCCAGGAGAAGTGGGGGGCTCTGCACAGCTTGACGTGTACAGGTTCTCGGGAGCCGCTGCCCCCCGCTCCCTGCCCCAGAGTGAGGGCTGGACCTGGGGACTCACATCTGAGGGTGGAGGGAGCATTCAGGGCCAGCCCACCAGTGACGGGGGCACCGACTTCACCCTCCCCCCCATAAGATGCGACCAGGAGGGCATTTCACCTAAAATCCCATGAGCTTGGTCCAGGCATGAGCGAGCGTCACACACACCTTGATTGAGGGACACCCTACAAGATGCCTGTGCCCTTCAGAAGTGGGGAGGCCAGAAAGACTGGAACAGCCCAAGGAATCAGCACAGACTACTGGGCTCAGAGCCGTGCTGAGCGGATGCCAAGGGGTGCCCTGGACTGGGTCCCGGGACAGAAAGGGGGCCATGGGGGGAAATGCAAGTAAAGCCGAGAGTTTGGGGGACAGTGTTGTATCAGCGACAGATGAGATGGTGATCCCCTCCGCTGACGCCCTGCCCTCGTGTTGCAGGGATGATGCAGTGCGTGATCGCCGTTGCCGACAAGGTGTTTGACGCCTTCCTGAACATGATGGCAGATAAAGTAAGCCTTGTTGGAGCGCCAGCGCACGCCTGCCAGGGCTGTGCGGGGCCTGCAACCTGTCTCTTCTGAATCCAGGCCAAGACCAAGGAGAATGAGGAGGAGCTGGAGCGTCATGCGCAGTTCCTGCTGGTGAACTTCAACCACATCCACAAGCGCATCCGGAGGGTGGCCGACAAGTACCTGTCCGGGCTGGTGGACAAGTGAGCTCGATTTCCTTCTGGTGCTGTGCGTGTGTTCACGTGTGTGCACGTGTGTGTGTGCACATTTGTGTGCACACGTGTAGATTTGGGATGCAGGGAAGGGTCGACCTTGCATCATCAATACAGAGAAAAGTGGACTCAGAGTCACAGCTCTCAAAGGGCGGGGCAGCCCCCACAGGATGTTGGCAAGTGAGGAGTCAGTGGCCTAACCCTCCCCTGTTCAGAGTGGTCGGTGCTACTTAGAGCATATCTCCTGACCAGGTGTCATGTCCCTGTTCTCGGGATCCCACCCTCCCTGCTGCAGGGCTCTGGGCTCGCTCTGGGACGCTCACGGCCATCCTAAGTTCCGTCTCCCAGCCCAAGGCCTGGTGGAATTAGTTTCTCCCAGGCCCTCAGGAGGAGGGGAGCTCACCCTGAGCTGGTTCCACCCTGGGCTTTCCTTGCTGTGTTGGGAGGCACGGCAGGCTCGTGGAACGGGCCCTCCCAGGTGAGGGCCCTCACGGTGGGCTGGGCCGGCCTCAGTGCACTGCCATGCCGGGCCTGCCTGCAGCAGACACCATGTGCCTGTCCCGGTAGGGCCAGAGGGCATGTCTGAGCCAGGCCACCGAGCCTGCAGCCTGCTCCCCTTGGCCCAGGGCCACCCGCTTTGAGCAGCAGGGCGTTTTCAGTGGTAAACACTGCAGTGCTACACAAGCCACGGTTGTGGAACTGCGGAAACGGCGGGCCGTCTATAAGTTACATGCAGATTTTCTATTGTGTGGAGGGTTGGCACCCCCAGCCCCCCATTGTTCGAGGGTCACCTCTCCTGCCATGTTCCACGTGAGGGTACAGGGGCCCTGGTTGAAAACAGGGAGGATCCCTGTGGGGAGCAGGGAGTGGTCTGGCCAGCGCATAACCAAGATGATGGGGCCGGGGCGGCCGGGGCTGGGCAGCAGGAGGGAGGAGGGGCCTTAAGGAGCACAGCTCCTTGGACAGGTGGCTTCTGGGCCCTGAGAGGTGGCTCTGGGTGCAGGTTCCCCCACTTGCTCTGGAGCGGGACGGTGCTGAAGACCATGCTGGACATCCTGCAGACCCTGTCGCTGTCACTGAGCGCCGTGAGTACCCCGCCCACCCTTCTGAGCCTAGCTCATGCCACAAGCGGTGAATGGGGGGTTGGGGGGCTCCCATCACAGATGGGAGGGGTGGGGGAAGGGAGGGAGGTGCTGCGCAGGGACCTGCTTTGGAAGAGGGACCTGTGTGCTTTCAGGATATTCACAAGGACCAGCCTTACTACGACATTCCGGACACCCCCTATCGCATTACTGTTCCCGACACCTGCGAAGCGCGAGAGGTGGGCCGGGGGTTCGAACTTCAGCACAAGGCTCTGGGGGACATGGTCCAGCCCTGTGCTCACTAAGCTCTGACAGCCCGGCGCACCCTCTTCCAGAGCATCGTCAAGGACTTCGCTGCGCGCTGTGCGATGATCCTGCAGGAGGCCATGAAGTGGGCGCCCACGGTCACCAAGTCTCACCTACAGGTACTTTCTTGAAATCATCAAAAAGCATCCTGGGGAGCTCCTTCCAGCTGTGCAGAGAGCTGTACCCAGACAGCATGCTGGAAATACCGACAGCACTGGTGTGAACTAGCAGACCAGGAACACTGGTCCAGGCCCAGGGTAATGGGACATCCTGTGGGGTGAGCATGCTGGTCAGGGGTCAGGAGGGCAGGTGCGGTGGGACTGGGGGGTGGGCCCAGGAGAGCCGACCGCTTATGGTAGGCAGGACTAGGGGTGCATGCGGGCTTGGCGAGGGTGGCATGGCCAGGGGCCCGGCAGGCCAGCAGGAACAGTGGCTGGCTCTGGCTCTGGTCCCAAGGGAGTGGCAGCCTGAGCGGAGCCATCTCTTCAGTGGATCAGAGCGGGCGACGCCAGCCTTAGAGGCAGGGTTCCCTCCCGCACCTCACACATGCTGCACAAGGCTTGCTTTTACCTTTAAAATAACACGGCGCTTCCCCGTCTCAGGAATACCTGAACAAACACCAGAACTGGGTGTCGGGGCTGTCGCAGCACACGGGGCTGGCCATGGCCACCGAGAGCATCCTTCAGTTTGCCAGCTACAACAAGCAGAACACCACCCTTGGGGTACGTGTGCCTCTGGGGAGCGGGGTCTCCATCAGCCATGGGAGCCCTGCCCCCAAGTGGGGAGCTTGCGGTGTCTGCAGCAGACCCCAGGCTCGGGGGAGCTGCTCACCGTGTTTCTGACAGAGCTCTAAGGTTGGTCCTTTATCAGGATCAGGTCCACGATGGACGAAGTGTCCTGCTGGACACGGTCAGCACGTTTTATGGTCATGCTGGCCTGGCCGTCCATTGGACCGAGCTGCACCCCATGTCCTTGGCTTCATCTCGTTCTGCTCGAGGTTCGTTTAGGGGCAGCACGTGCACTGAGGGGTTCCCGCTGAACCAGATCAGAGATTCGCCTCAAAGCTGGTGGTTGGCAGCAGTGGCCTGTCCAGAACTGGTGTGATTTGGCGTCTCCAAACCCTGGGGCCTAGTGCAGGGCCTCTGCGGTCCATGGGAGCCCAGGTGGCCACAAGCATCTCTGTGCTGCCCGCTCTGGGGTCAGGGGAGGCCAGGCGCCCTGGTGGGAAGGGAGCTGCCCCTTAGGCAGGCTGAGGACGCGGGCAGAGGCCAGCGGGGCTCAGTCCGGATCCAAGGTGATGTTGCCTAAAAGATTTCGGGATTTTTCCACAGAAAAGTAGATTTAGGTTAGGTTTTTCCCTTTCCTGTTGCTCAGGAGGGAAGGACCGTTTTTATCTCTTGTTTTGATCGCTGGTTGTTGGGAGACCCCGGCCCTAGAGCCCCTGCCCTGCAGAAGGTGCAGCCTGTAGCCTGACTGACCTCTCTGCCCAGAGGGGAGTGGGCTGGGGGCTGATTTGGGGCACAGGAGTGGGGTCAGAGAGATGCAAGGGAGGGTCTGGCAGCTCTGGGTCCCTCAGGACTGTGCTCAGCCTGGCGAGAGGATTCCGTGTCCCCACTTCCTGGGGAGCAGGCCGAGGTCAGGGACAGTGAGTGGCAGAGCCAGTTTCCCACACATGCCTGCTCTAGGCCACTGTCTCCAAAAAATGCAGTGCACTCTCAGGTCACCTTTTTAAAAATGAACCAGCTTAAAATTTTTATGAGAAAACCGCGTATTTTTTGTTTGTGGTTCAGTTTTACTCAGTTTATATTTTTTCCCCTGACCTTCTTTCTCCCCACCCCTACCACCCCAAAATAAAAAGTTGCCCAAAACCCCAGCACCTGAGGATTGGTTGTCTCCAGTAGTGTCTGTGTATGATGACTGGCTGTGCTGGTGTGTAGGGAATGGAGCTGAAGGGACAGTGTGAGGTGGCCCTGGGGACACTGGGCAGGTCCAGCTGGAGGAGGGGCCTGGAGGGGTGGGCGTACTGGAGAGGCGAGGCCAAGGCAGGGGAAGTGGGGGCCGTGTGAGCCGAGGTCCCTTCCAAGTGTGGGCAGCCACACCAGTGGGGGTGAAGTAGCTGGTCATGGAGCAAAGCTGTAGTCCCAGCTGCCTTCTGTAGATGTTTCAGAGTAAAATGTTTAAAACTCTTTTCCATGCAACCTGGCAGACCCCAGAGCGTGTTTAGAGGTGTTTCATTTTATTCACTTGCCATCGCTGGAGATTTTAATAACCTGGGTCTGAGCATGACAGCCTCACTGCACTGGGCTTTGGCCACGAGGGTGTGCAGTCACTGTCCTGTCTCTGCAGGCGACTCAGCTCACGGAGCGGCCAGCCTGCGTGAAGAAGGACTACTCCAACTTCATGGCATCCCTCAACCTGCGCAACCGCTACGCAGGCGAGGTAGCCTCCCACCGGGGCGGGGCCCTCAAGCGTCCTCTCCTTCCTGGTGGGTGCGGGAGGTCTGTCTTGGGGGAAGGTTTGGTTCTTGGAAGGAGTGGGAGCTCCTCTCTAGTCAAGTCTTGTGAATAAGAGAGCAGCACCTTTCTTGGGAAAAAAAAGTAATGTCTGGCTCAAGAAGCATGCAGCTGATCTTGTTCAGCCCACGTGCAGGCCGCTCTGCTGTAGCTCAGTGTTGGATTCAGATGTCAGGGCCGGGTTCCCGCCCTCGGAGACTGTCCAGAATGGTGGGAGCAGCACTCATTTCTAGAGGAGGAGTTCCGGGGCACCGTGCGTGGTGGCGGCAGCACCCAGACGAGCCTGTCACTCCGCGTGGGCAACGAAGCCCCGTGATCGGGGTGGCCAGGCCACATGTGCCTCTGCTGACCTTCCACAGGTGTACGGGATGATCCGCTTCTCAGACGCCACAGGCCGGACGTCTGACCTGAACAAGATGATGGTCCAGGAGCTGAAGGCAGCGTTGGGCGCGAGTGACCCTCAGCACTATACAGAGGCCATGTTCAAGCTGACGGCCATGCTCATCAGCAGCAAAGGTACCACCCAGGCCCGGGCCACCTTGCTGTCCCAGGGAGCGAGTCCTGGCCACGTAGAGAGCCTGCGGTCCCCTGGGAGATCCCTGCGGCATCACGCAAGGGACTGGGGTGGGGCTGTAAATAAAAGGCCAGCACTGTTCCGGCCAGTGCCAACTGTCCTGCTGACCCAGGGAGGCTGTGAGTCGACCCGTCGGGGCCTCTGAACAGCATGCGTTTGGTTCCAGACTGTGACCCGCAGCTCCTCCATCACCTGTGCTGGGGTCCCCTCCAGATGTTCAACGAGCACGGCATGGAGACGGCCCTGGCCTGCTGGGAGTGGCTGCTGGCCGGCAAGAACGGAGTGGAAGTGCCGGTAAGACTCCGGCTGCAGGCGGCTGCGGGGTGAGAGGTGGAGAGCCAGTCCTGGCCCCTTGGATGACGAGCGTGGAGACCCTGGGAAAGCCCCTCACCCTCCAGGGCCTCATATGTAAGCAAGACTGTGATATTAAAGCCTGCCCACAGGACTGTCACTGGGACCAGAGGGAGTGTGTTAAAGGACCCAGTGGTGCCTGAAGCTGTTATTTTTCCAAAGCTCGGCAGGGGGAGCCATTTCTCCGCGACTGGATGCTTGTGTTTATCCACAGTGACCCACGTCCTACCTGCCGACTCTGGGACAGCAGCCCTCCTGCTGGAGGGGGCCCACGGGGAGGGTCTACACACTCTTTCAGTGGGATGAACACCTAAGAACATTTATTTTTCACAGATCCCATTAATTTTCACGGTAATGGGATTTGACATGTTTTTTCTGAGTTTCTTAAGATAAATTGAGATGAGTGGTCAGGAGGAGTGTTCTGTGCTTTTTGCCCCTGAGGGTCAGCTGGATAACTTCCAAGGATGGAACTGGAGTGTTCCAGGTATGGAGGTGGCCGTAGTCGCACTTCCTCACGGAGTTTGTGTCCAGCTCACGGTGGTGGGCGTCTGTGGAGGGGCCAAGTCGGGTGTGTGGGGAGCAGAGGCACTGGCCCCTGCCCCCCAGGAGGGAAGTCGGTTGGGTCTGGGCTCTCGCCCCGCTGGCTATGCTGTCTTCAGGGTTCCAGGGCAGATCCCTGCCTGTGTGTCGAGGGTGACGGCAAGGGGTCTGCGAAGAGTGTTTGTGAGGATGAGCCGACCTGGCCCACCTCATGGCGGCTGTTGTCACTGCAGGGCGGGGGTTCCTCAGTCACAGCTACGTCCCGCCCCGTCAGGACCTGTGCGTGTATTGTCTTCATCTGTGTTCACTGCTGTGTGTGATACATCACATGCCTTGTAACAGTGCTGTTTGTGTTGTCAAATGCTTTTCCTAAGCCTTATTGGTGTATCCAGACCGTTTCCCGTCCTCACGTACCTCTGTAAGCCTGGGTCTGTAGTTCTCCTCAGCGCTTCCTGGGCTGCAGGTGGCGGGAGTGAACTCGCAGCCTAGTTCACCTTCATCTCGTGCTTTGGCTGTTCTTCCTGGGTCTGTGGTCCTAAGTTGCCTTTGGCATATTACACATATCTATCATCTCTTGGCTTGCCTTGTTCCTGGGGAGAAATCCACAAATTATCATCCTTTCTCAGTATGTGCTATTGTTTGTTTGTTTTTCCTTTTAGCTATTTTTAGGTTTTTTTATCTTTGATTTTTAATAGTTTGACTCTGCTGTGCTTGGGTGTGGTTTTCTGTGTATTTTATGTTGGGATTCCATGAACTTCCTAAATCTAGAGATGTCAGGTTTTTCATCAGTCTTGGAAAGTTTCAGGCCAGTATTTAATTAAATATATTTTTTACCCGGTTCGCCCCTTCTCACTTGGGCTCCAGGGACGCCTGTGGTGCAGACGTTGTGACGATGGCAGTGTCCGAGGGTCATCAGCATTTCCTTGGGTTGTTTTCATTCTTTCTCTCGTTTTGGTCCATTTTCATTGGCCTCCTTCCAGTTCCCTGGTACTTCCTCCTGCCTTATTCATTCTGTTGTTAAACCATTTTTAATGTATTTTATTTCAGATATCGTAATCCTCAGATCTAGGATTTCAGTTTCTTTTTTTTTTTTTTTTTTTTTTTTTTGCGGTACGCGGGCCTCTCACCGCTGTGGCCTCTCCCGTTGCGGAGCACAGGCTCCGGACACGCAGGCTCAGCGGCCATGGCTCACGGGCCCAGCCGCTCCGCGGCACGTGGGATCTTCCCGGACCGGGGCACGAACCCGCGTCCCCTGCATCGGCAGGCGGATTCTCAACCACTGCGCCACCAGGGAAGCCCTCAGTTTCTTTTTTATACTTTGTATTTCTTTCCCGAGAATCTCTGTATCTTCATCTTTTCTTTCTATCTTTTCTGGTAAATCTCTAAACATATTTATGGTAATTACTTGAAAATCCTTATCTGGTCGGTTAGTTCTAGCATCAGGATCATCTGTGTTCAAGTTTGTGACTGTGGACCTGACACTGTGTTTAGAAAAACAGTGGAGACTGAGGGGCCCTGCTGCTTTATCTTCTCTTTGTGCCTGGTGGCTGAAGTGAAGGCCGCACCTCCAAGGGGCTCATCTTGGCAAGAAGGGTGGGTTCTTCCTGCTTTACATCACACCTTCACATCTTTTTTTTTTTTTTTTTTTTTTTTGGCTGTGTTTGGTCTTCGTTGCTGCGCGCGGGCTTTTCTCTAGTTGCGGTGAGCAGGGGCTACTCTTTGTTGGAGTGCATGGGCTTCTCATTGCAGTGGCTTGTCTTGTTGCGGAGCATAGGCTCTAGGCGCGCGGGCTTTAGTAGTTGTGGCGTGCAGGCTCAGTATTTGTGGCTCGCAGGCTCTAAAGCACAGGCTCAGTAGTTGTGGTGCACAGGCTTAGTTGCTCCGCAGCATGTGGAATGTTCCCAGACCAGGGATCGAACCTGTGTCCCCTGCATTGGCAGGTAGATTCTTAACCACTGAGCCACCAGGGAAGTCCACAAGGAGGGGTTTTTATGCCAAGCAAATTGCTACGTCATTTGGGGTCTGTCAGACTCCAGTCTGTCCCCTGCCTCTGCCATCATCAGTAGCTCGGCTGGCTTGAGGTTTCAGCCTTGGCAGGTCCGTCCACCACTTGTGCCAGGCCTAGTGCTGGCCCCGGGCTGTTGGGCTCATCCTTCCCAGGGAAATGTGATCTCTCTCTGGAAAGCAGCTCTTGGCAGCTCTTCACCTGCCCTCCACAACAGCCCGACAGCTATGTGTGGGTTTGGTGTCACCAAGCTCTTGCTGTTGGCTCAGGGCTGAAGGCTGCCTGTCTCCCTGCTCCTGGCCTCTGCAAGGACCTGCTGTCCAGGCCCAGCTATGCCCCACACCCCAAAGTGGGGGCCATTCCCCTATATTTCTATGTCTTTAGTATCATTGCATCCTGGTTTTTCATTTTTTCTATTATCTGGCAATGTTTGCTGGTTATGGAGCAGTTGGAAGGTATGAGCACAAAGAAGAAAACAAAAATCGTCCGTAGCCCCAACTCAGAGGCTGGTGCTGCTGGAGTCTTTTGCATTCATGGGGAGATAAAGCGTGAGCAATCTTATTGGTCTCGTATAGCACGAGGGTCTGGGCCTTCGTTCCACTGAGACAGGAAGGAATTCTGGTCCCCTGGTTCTGTAACCTGTAACAAGTGCACAGGCCCAGACTGGCCCCCACCGTCCCGCAGTCTGTAAACACCCAGACAAAATCCTCATGGCCCTCTCTGCGCCCCGACACTCCACAGCGAGCCTTAGCGAATCCTGTCAGGTCTACCTTTTATCTTTAAAGCATCTTCAGAATCTGACCACCTCTCAGCAGCCCGGCCCAGCCCCCCGTCTCTCCCCTACACGTGGAGACAACCCAGCCTCTGCTTTCCCCCCAGGCCCCTCCACCTTCTGTACACAGAGGAGCCAGGAAAATGGGTTAGATCAGGACCCTCCCGCGCGCGGACCTGTCCATGCTGCTTGTGCTCACGCAGAGCAGAGGCGGACGGTGTCTGACCAGCAAGGCCCCTCTGCCCCCTGTTGCCGCCACAGGCACCCTGTGATCCTTGCTGCCCCAGCCCCGGTGGGCTCCTGCTTTAGACTGCGGGTGCCGGTCCCTCCCTGGCAGTGCTGTCCTCAGACAGGTTTTCTCCAGGGCTGGTCTGAGCTGTGCCCTCTGCCTGGGGTCTCCCCAGCCGCCCTGCCTGAAACGCCGCCACACCGTCCCCGCTTCCCTTCACAGCTATTTGCCCCCAGCGGAGAGCACCGTGCAGTCTGTAGGCTGCTTCTATTCAGCCTGGACCTGAGTTGTGTTTGTTCTTCACACTCATGACCTGAGCCTGGAAGGCAGGCCCTGGCCAAGGTGGCAACCAGGATGGGGGGACAAATGGTGGGCAGGCAACCTGGCGGGCTGCTCTCTTACCCTCCACCCTGCAACACGTTTGGCTGCAGGGGCGAACGCCGGGAGTCCATCCTTGTGTCGTGGACAGGCTCCTGTCTGCGCTGGACTCTGTCCTCACCTCATGGCCTCCAGATGGCTTCTGTGCCTGCAGGCAGGGAGGAGGGCAGAGGCGAGCGTCACCTCCCTGCCTTCTTCCTCAGGGCTCCCCCGACCCGCACTGCTCACTGCTGCTAACGAGTGGGCGAGGGGACCTGAGACTGGCCGCTTGGCGCCCTGAACAGCCATGGAGCGGGAGGAGGGATGGGGTACCCGCGTCCCCGCAGGGGCTCTGGATGCCCTGGAAGGAGCCGCTGGCTGTTGTCAGGCCACAGAGGCTGCTTCCCTGCGAACCCCTCACCCAGGCTGGTGGGGTCACAGGCTCCACTCGGCCCTCACAGTTCTTCCCTGAGCCTGGTTAGCGGCATGAAGGTGTCGTGCGGGGTCCATGGGGGTGGAGAGGAGGAACTGGGTTCTGGAGCATGCCACCCCCCTGCCACTGCCAGCCCAGAGGCCCTGAGCAGGCGGCTTCCCCTGGGTGGTTTCCAGGCAGTGCTGTCACGGGTGGGCTGCACCACAAAGCAGGACACACTCCTGGCTGTGGTCCAGGAGGGGCTTCTGGTGAAAAAAGGCTGGAAAGTGGGATCATGGGGAGATCTTAGTGATTTTTTTTCTTCATACCTTCCTCAGTTTTCTAAATTTTGTTCAGTGAGCATATATTCCTTTTATGATTAAAAAAACAAAACAAAACAAAAAAACCAGCAAGCCTCTTTCTGTGCCCCACGGAGGGACTAACGCCTGCATTCTTGCAGTTCATGCGGGAGATGGCGGGGGCCTGGCAGATGACAGTGGAGCAGAAGTTCGGCTTGTTTTCTGCGGAGATAAAGGAAGCAGACCCCCTGGCTGCGTCGGAAGCCAGTCAGCCCAAACCCTGTGCCCCCGAGGTGACCCCTCACTGCATCTGGATCGATGTACGTGCCCCCCTGGCTCCCTTGTGCTCCACCCACTCTTCCCCGGGGTCAGGGGCTGCCCTGGGACTCCAGGTTGAAGACTGCCCCACCTGGGGGGTGGCTGGCCCATCTCTCTCCCCAGGCCCCGCCAGTCTCGTCCCACTGCCCCGCAGACCCCACCTGCCCTCCTGTGGGCCTGAGCCCCTCCTTGGCAGGCAGTGGTGGCTTGAGGGTGGGCGGCCACCTGGCCCCGCCAGCAAGATGGCCCCGCCAGCAGCATATCCCTTTCCGTCCAGTTCCTGGTGCAGCGGTTCGAGATTGCCAAGTACTGCAGCTCTGACCAGGTGGAGATCTTCTCCAGCCTACTGCAGCGGTCCATGTCTCTGAGCATCGGGGGCACTGCGGGGAGCATGAACCGGCATGTGGCGGCCATCGGGCCCCGCTTCAAGTGAGAGCTCACCCCAGGGCCTGCTCCCCCGGGTTTCCTGTGGTTGGTCACTTGTTCACCAGAAACTGACCGAGCCCCCATTACATGCAGGGCCCCTGGGAAAGGCATCCACACATGATGGCCGGGGCCACCAAGCCCTCTCGGGGCTGGGGACATGGGGCAGCGTGCTGTCCACGGCAGGGAAGTGTTCAGGAGGCGCTTCAGGTGGGGACCCGGCCAGCCAAACGCTGGGGGTGGGCAGCAGCAAAAGGATTCTGGTGACACATTGGAGAGGGAAGAACGGCCAGCTGTGTGGCAGAGCCTGGTGTGACAGCTCAGGCCCATTTATCCTCTGAGGCCAGTTGTGCCAATTGCACACCAAGCCCTGTGCAAAACCAGCCACACCAGGGGAGGGCACACACCCCCATATGCAGCATTTGGCCCAGTGGGCCTCAAACCAGGTGCGGTGGTCAGGGGCGCCGTGGACACATCAGGAGGGCCTGGCCTGGCATGGGGAGGGCTCTTGACTGGGCCTGCAGATACCTGGGGGGTCAGATGGAAGGAGGGTGAGGGGCCCCTGCAGGTGGGCACCACTCCACCTACCTGTTGCCCTCCCTGAGCTCTTGACTCGTGTTCCTGCAGCCCACTGGGCACCCCCTCGGGCCGTGCTTCTCAAACCAGTACCCAAGGGCTAGTTCTCTTTTTCCCTAATTTCCAGTCTGTCATGGACCTATACTTTTACAAATTGCGATGAGAATGGGTTAGTAGGAGAGGATACATGCTGGACCGTCCCAGCCATGGGAAGTGGCCATGGAGACGAGCAGGAGGGCTGCCCGTTCCTGACCAGAGCGTCTGCAGATGCCTGCAGGGCGGCCCTGATCTTGCAGAATCCAAGCAGATTGTTCTTAGAACCTGAGTTCTACCATCGTAGTCCCCGTAGGTGATGGTACCTCAGGGAGTGGTTTGCAGTTTGTGGGACCAAAGCTTCTGGCCGAGGGGCAGGGTCACATACATGTTGTTTCCCCCCAACAAAAGTGAAGGTTTAAAAAACCTTTCGTAAGGCATCAGGGTACAGTAATCCGAGACGGGTGACCACCTGCCCAATCCACAGCCCTGGCGGGAGGGCTCTGCCACCCGCAGGTGGGCCCTGAGCTCAGGGAGAGGTTTGAAGGGGGCGCCACTTGCTGACCGGGGCCCTCTTGTAGGCTGCTGACCCTCGGCCTGACCCTCCTGCACGCGGACGTGCTTCCCAATGCGACCATCCGCAACGTGCTCCGTGAGAAGATCTACTCCACTGCCTTCGACTACTTCAGGTGCTGCCCCCACCCCCCCAAGCCCCCGGGCCTGGGTCACTTAGCCTGCTGGGTGCCGACCCCCCACTAAGCAGCCCGACTTGTCATTAGGAGGCTGCGCGCCCCACCTCGCCGCGCTTCCTGACTCCTAGACCCTGGCACTCACCCTCATCCCTGGCTGTTTGCAGTTGTCCCCCAAAGTTCCCTACGCAGGGAGAGAAGAGGCTGCGTGAGGACATAAGCATAATGATTAAGTTCTGGACCGCCATGTTCTCAGATAAGAAGTACCTGACCGCCAGCCAGCTCGTTCCCCCAGGTGAGCCCCAGCCTCAGCTGTGCTGCATGGTCACCGGAGGCCCACGCCTGCCTGGTCACCTCTTCTCTGGCCGCTGCTGGGGAGCAGGAAGGAGGGCAGGGTCTCTAAGCAGACAGGCAGACACCCCTCGGTGTAACTTCCCAGCGCCAGGCCGTTCACAGGGGCCCCCTGCGTGCCCGACGGTCTGTGTTGGGTACGGCCTGTGTGCTGGGAGGGATAGGGCACGGTCCATTGTCACCTGGTGGGGCCAGTCTTACCGGCAGGCGACTCCAACATGGGGGGTCGTGGGAACATACCCCGAGGACAGGCACTTGCCCTGCAGCAGTTGGGGACCAGGGGCAGTTTTCTGGAAGAGGTGACGTGTGAGCTGCATCTCGGAGCATGGAGGGTGGACGGGGTTAGGGAAAGGCGCTGAAGTGGGAGCCGGCAGCCGCCCCACAGGAGGAAGCCCCGCTCTGTCTCTCTGAAGCATGTAGCTGGTCACGCGCCCAGGCTGGGGGAGGCGCGTGTCTCCGCAGGCAGACCCACGCGGACAGCCTGGCCGCCACAAAAGGGAAAAGCAGGCACAGTGATTGTAAACAGCTCTTGGCTCCATTCAGAGCAGGGCAGGCAGCCCTTCCATCTATCCCCACGGGTCCCCGAGTCATCGCCATGTAGGAGGACACCGGGAGGTCAGTGCCATAATTGATCAAGGTGGCTCCTCGATTTGCTTTGCTTTGGGCTCAGGGGAACATAACACACTTTAGAAAGCTTCCATCTGCAGTGGTTCATGAGGAACTTTGCAGACGCCTGGTTCGTCCAGGGAAGCCGTCACCGGTCGTCTCCCCCACCTGCTCCCCACAGCTGCCTTGTCTGTGGTGAAGGTCCAGACACCTCGTTCTAGAATGCTGTGTCTGCCCACAGATAACCAGGACACCCGGAGCAACCTGGACATAGCGGTTGGCTCGCGCCAGCAGGCTACACAGGGCTGGATCAACACCTACCCGCTGTCTAGCGGCATGTCCACCATCTCCAAGAAGTCAGGTCGGTGGGGCTTTGCTGCCGGGTCCCTTGGGTCCTCGGGGTCATAGAGCAGCTCCAAGGGACACTGTGCCCTTTCCCCCCACCGTCCCCAGGCATGTCCAAGAAGACCAACCGGGGCTCCCAGCTGCACAAGTACTACATGAAGCGCCGGACGCTGCTGCTGTCCCTGCTGGTGAGGCCTGTGCGCCATGCCTGCAGCGCTGGGGTGGGGGAGGGGCGCGGGCCATGCAGAGGCGCATCTGTGTCTGTGTCCCTCACCAGGCCACTGAGATCGAGCGTCTCATCACGTGGTACAACCCACTGTCGGCCCCGGAGCTAGAGCTAGACCAGGCCGGAGAGAGCAGCGTGGCCAACTGGAGGTCCAAGTACATCAGCATGAGCGAGAAGCAGTGGAAGGACAATGTGAACCTCGCCTGGAACATCTCTCCTCATCTGGCCGTGCAGCTGCCAGCCAGGTGGGCTGCTGAGAAGCCCTGCAGAGGTCCAGCACGGGGCACCTGCTGGGGGGAGGGCACGTGTCACAGCCAAGGACTGTAAGGGAAGAGCCATCGTAGCCCTAGACGCTCCCCAGTCCTGTGCAATGGTGGGGTCTGTCCTGCCGGGGGCCCAGCACCCCAGAGCCCGAGGAGATAACATCAGGGTACCCCAGGGCCTCACCTTGTTTGATGAGGAAAGGAAACACCTGTGGTTACTCTGGGAGGTAGGCCTGGGGGGTCTGGGTTGGTAGTTCCTGGGTGGTATCTTCAGGCAGCAGGCTACTCAGAGGGGCGGCTGGCAGCCGAGTGTCCTGTGAGCTGTCCTGAGGCAGCTCTTAACAGGGATAGGACTCAGGCTGGTAGGTGCTGAGAGGGGCTTCCCAGGCCCCCTGTGCTGAATCCCAGTAGACTCCATGTGACTGCGTGCAGGGTGGGCCTTTCTTCCCCGGAGCCCATGCTGCATACTTACTACTTCCTTCTTCGGGTCCCAAGTCCTCCTCAGGACAGGATTGCAGCCTGACGGCATTTAGGCAGCAGCTGCCTGCCTTAGCCTTGGGCGGTCACACCTGAACACTTTGCACCCACCCTCCCACCTGCTAGGGTGCCTTCTGGCCCATGGGTGCCACACCGTGGATGGGCTGCTTTGGGGGCCAGGCCAAGGGAGGTGTCCTTGGAAGTATCATTCCTGCTCCAGGGAGTTCTGCCCTTGGGTCACAGCCGGTCACAGTAAACACCATGTCAATAGCGACAGTGTTCAGATGTCACTGGGTGTTGGTCCACATCCTTCAGTCCAGGGCTCCCCCAACCCCCGTCTTCGGTGTCTGCCCCCCACACCCTCTGTGCCTGCAGGTTCAAAAACACAGAAGCTATCGGCAACGAGGTGACCCGTCTGGTTCGCTTGGACCCAGGAGCCGTTAGTGACATCCCCGAAGCCATCAAGGTAGCGTGGTGGGTAGTGTGCCAGGGCCTGGTCCTAAGCGCACAGAAGCAGAACTGCCTCCAGGGATGCCTGGGGGTGAGGAACACAACCAAAACCCACTGACCTCAGTGGTACCACGATTTTTCCCATCTCTTGTGTTATCTACTCTTCAGATGAAACATTTACTGTGTTTACAGCAGAAAAACATTGAGTGTATTTCACCGTGGTTAAAGTTGTGCTGTTGTATGTAATGTGTCAGAAGCTGTTATAAATGCTTTGTGGTTTTCACTCCTTGGGGGCATCCCTGTGACTCCCTGCTTCCTCCCCAGTTCCTGGTCACCTGGCACACCATCGACGCCGATGCCCCCGAGCTCAGCCATGTGCTGTGCTGGGCGCCCGCAGACCCACCCACAGGCCTGTCCTACTTCTCCAGCATGTACCCGCCGCACCCGCTCACAGCGCAGTACGGGGTCAAAGTCCTACGGTCCTTCCCACCGGTGAGCCCATCTGCTGGGTCGGCCTCGGAGGGCTGCCCAGCCCCACGGGGGGATGGAGGGCAGGCCTGATTGAGGGTGAGGACGTGTCCTGGGGGTAGAGTGACAGCAGGGCCAGTCCAGGTGGGGTGGGGCCCTGAGACCCCCATCCTGCATGGTGCTCTCACCCCTCCCTGAGTCATGGCTGCTCCTCCCCTGCCACACAGGATGCCATCCTGTTCTACATCCCCCAGATCGTGCAGGCCCTCAGGTATGACAAGGTAAGGCATGCAGCACGGGCCGACCAGCCTGGAGGGCCGGGCGGGCAGCGGGACGGAGCCCAGGAGCAGGGCCACTGAGCTGGGACCTGGGCCCGAGGTCTCTGTCCCCCATGTGGTCGTCCAGCACCCGAGGCCCAGTCCTGCTGTGCTGGGTGAGCAGGTTCTGGAAACATTGCCAGCAGTTGCTTTCTCAGGGTGGGTGACCTGGCCTGGGACCCGTACCTGCTGGATGGGGGTCTCAGCAGGGCCCCTAACTCCCAAATCCAGCTCCCTGTCTCCTGGGGGGAGTGGCCAGGGGGTTGGAGGGGACAGCGTGTGTATTAGTGAGCTCAGGCCACCCTGGCAAAGTACACAGACTCGGGGCTTAAACTACAGGGAGCTCCTTCCACACAGTCTGGAGGCTGGACATCTGAGATCCAGGTGTCAGCAGGGCTGGTTTGGCCGAGGCCCTCTCCTTGCCGTGTAGACAGCGGCTTCTCCCTGTATCCCCACATGGCTGTCCCTGTGTCTGTGTCCTAATCTCTTCTTATAAGGATACAGGTCAGATCGGATCAGGGACCCCTACTGATCTCATGTAATTTTATCAGTTCTTTAAAGGCCTATATCCAAATACAGTCACATTCTGTGGGTGGGGGGGGGCAGGACTTCAACATATGAATGGGGGGTGGGGGCGGATAATTCAGCCGTAACAGTGTACATGCACATAGGGGCCTGGCACAGGGCCTGGACAGAAAACACCCACGGGGTGACCACAGCCCAGAGCCCTCACCACCCGCGCTTCATCCCGGTGCCACCCCCAAGCCTGCGTCTGAGGGCAGCAGCGTCTACACCTCCTGCTCCTGCCCATACACCCACCTGCCCTGGGCCCACAGGGCCCCAGAACACCCATGCCCCGGCCAAGCCTGGAGACCCTGCACTGGAGGTTGCACATCCATGGTTCATCTTTAGATCTAGTTGCTGGGTTAGAATGGGGTTATTTGAAGTTTGACCTGTTTGGGAAGCCCACTCACCCAAGTTGAGGACATCTGTCCAAGGAATACTTTACCCGATGGGCCGCAAATTACTGTGGGGAGGGAGAGGCTGCCCCCCAGGAGCCTTCCAGAAAGGCCAGCTGCCTTTGTAACTTAGGACATGGGAATTCAGCCTGAGCTGGGAGTGATGTAGGGTTTTCTGGGACCCGTCCATCACTGGGCAGCGTCTTCTAGACACCAGTCCACAGGGGCGCATTTGAAACCCGCCTGCCCACGCGTCGTGCTTGATGACAGCAGAAGCTGGTTAGAGTCCAGGGCTTAGAGTCCAGGGCTTAGAGTCCAGAGGAGGGAACAGAGGAGACAAAAGCTGGCGTGTGTCTGCATAGACAAAGACCCCGGCGGCTGGCCAGCCAGCTGGACTTGGGCTGGACTCCGCAGCCCAGGAGAGGTGCTCACAGCCGGCACCACTCAACAACGCTTCTTTCTGGGTCTGCCAAGCGTGGAGTCATTGCTGCTTGGGTGAGAGTGGCCTCTCTTGGTGGAGTGTGGCCAGCCTGGGCTGACCTTGCTTTCCTACAGATGGGCTATGTACGGGAGTATATTCTGTGGGCGGCATCCAAGTCCCAGCTCCTGGCACACCAATTCATCTGGAACATGAAGACGAACATCTATGTGGATGAAGAGGGGCACCAGAAAGACCGTGAGTGCCCATCCCTCGGGCCCCACCCCGTCCTCACCACCTGCCCAGGGTCATCATTCCTCCACTCCCACCTCTGACCCCTGCCCGGCCCCCAAGGCCCTATAGCTCCGTGCTGCAGCTCCCCGGGCAGCGCTGCCCAAACCAGGTCGTCCCAGGACCCTCACACCTTTGAAAACTACAGAGACCCTCAAAGAGCTTGGGTTTATGTGGCCTTTGGCCATCCATGCTCACCAACATTAGAAATTAAAAATAGAGGGCTTCCCTGGTGGCGCAGTGGTTAAGAATCCGCCTGCTGGGGCTTCCCTGGTGGCGCAGTGGTTGAGAATCTGCCTGCCAATGCAGGGGACACGGGTTCGAGCCCTGGTCTGGGAAGATCACACATGCCGCGGAGCAACTAGGCCCGTGAGCCACAACTACTGAGCCTGCGCGTCTGGAGCCTGTGCTCCGAAACGAGAGGTCGCGACAGTGAGAGGCCTGCGCACCGCGATGAAGAGTAGCCCCCGCTTGCCGCAACTAGAGAAAGCCCTAGCACAGAAATGAAGACCCAACACAGCCATAAATAAATAAATAAATTTTTAAAAATAAAATTTATAAAAAAAAAAGAATCCGCCTGCCAGTACAGGAGACAAGGGTTTGAGCCCTGGTCCGGGAAGATCCCACATGCCGTGGAGCAAACTAAGCCTGTGCGCCACAACTACTGAGCCTGTGCTCTAGAGCCCACGAGCCACAACTACTGAGCCCATGTGCCACAACTACTGAAGCCTGCACACCTAGAGCCCGTGCTCCGCAACAAGAGAAGCCACTGCAGTGAGAAGCCCGCGCACCGCAATGAAGAGTAGCCCCCGCTCGTCGCAACCAGAGAAAGCCTGCACACAGCAACAAAGACCCAATGCAGCCAAAAATTAAAATTTTTTTTTAAAAAGAGAGGGACCCATCTCACATAAACATAACTTTTAAAGAAGTGAGCGAGAAGAGTGGCATTGCTTAACACGTTTACAGGCCCCTTTAGTGCCTGTGGGAGATGAGGTCATCAGTGTGGTGGGAGATCCCCTCACTCTGCCTCTGCATTTCATGTCACAATATGCTGTTTGGGCTGAAGTGGCTGCAGGAGATTGGGCCTTGCTGACCCATAGTTGGAAAGGGACGAGTGTCTGGTGTTCAGGCCCCTTGGGTGCTCCCTGCCAATGCTACCAAGCTTGGCGGGATGGTTTCTCAGGTGTTCAGTGCAGTGAGGGGTCTGAACCGTGTTGTGAGCCTCGCTCTCTGTTCATTCAGCCCCTGCTTGCCCTGCACTCGCCCCTTGCAGGACCTGTAACACCCGCCGTGGTCACACCCAACGCACAGGGCAGGGTCTCCAGCGCTGATGCATTTCGTGACACAGTACTTAAAGATCCCGTGTGTGGAGCCCCAGCTGCCTCACAGGACAGAAACGTTTCTGAGTGCTGGGAAACTGTCAGGCTTTTTTGTCAAGTTTAACAAAGTTTTGTAGTTTTCCTTAAATGGCAGATTCATTTTATTCAAGAAAATATCTGCCATAAGTCTACGTCTGAGTGACTTTACCTCATCTCTTAGTCACTCCTTCAAGTAAAAATGATGTTCCCTGGAAGAGGGGACAGTCAGATGGAGGTGCTCCCCTGAGACCACCACACGCTTCAGGTGCGGCCCCTGTGAGCATCCGTGATCCTGGAGCCCTCCACTCACCACAGCCTCACAGGCGTCAGCACCCTGAGGAGGGCAAACCTCTTCTGGGTGGGGTCTGTAGAGAAGGTCCCTGGGACTGCAGGCTCACCCTCTGTTTCTCTGCAGCTGACATTGGCGACCTCCTGGAGCAGCTGGTGGAAGAGATCACAAGCTCCCTGTCCGGCCCAGCCAAGGACTTCTACCAGCGGGAATTCGACTTCTTCAACAAGATCACTAACGTGTCAGCCATCATCAAGTAAGTGGCATCTTCTCCAGGCCCCACTTGTGGGAGCTGCCCAAGGAGCTTTGTAGACATGGCCCCCCGACGTCCCCTGCTAAGGAACAGCCAGACAGGGAGTCTGCTCCCGCTGTCCAGGGACCCCATGGGCATAGCAGATGCACAGAAAACAACATCTCAGGTTCACTTTGGGTCTTGCCCAAGCCTGAGGACATCTGCTCTCCAGGTTCTAATGGTCCCCGTGGTGTTAGGGAAACCACACTCCTTTGCAGACCCGAGGTCCTTTCTTGATTCACCTCCTGGGCCCCCATTCACGTGGAGCAGACGCCGACCTTGGACGTCTTGGCCACCCATTTGTTCAGGATGGGGCCCCGGAGTTGTGGATGCTGGCCGGGCGCCTGGGAGGCAGCAGGGGAGCCCTAGTACCATTCCTGCAGGTGCCTAGTCCCCACACTGTCCGCAGTGCTCAGGCTCGCCCCCTACCCCATCACTGAGGGCCACGTGTCCCATGGTCCTTTCCTGACCAGTTCTAAGCAGAGCAGCAACATGGCAGCAGAGATGGAGAGTCAGGGTGGACTCCCTGGGCCTCTGCCACGTGAGAGGCATGATTCCATTTCACTTGCCTTGTCGTGGGTCACAGAGGTCTGAGGGCCTGCCCGAGGCCACACTGCCATTAAACCACGGAGCCCGCAGCCTGACCCCCACAGCAGCACACACCCCCTTCCCCTGCCCCAGGTGGCGGAGCGCAGGGCTAGGGCCCTCGGACAGGAGGGCCTGTCTGTGCCCCGAAGCCACAGACACCAGCATCTGTGTCTTGTTCTCCAGGCCCTTCCCTAAAGGTGACGAGAGGAAGAGGGCTTGTCTGTCGGCTCTGTCTGAAGTGAAGGTGCAGCCTGGTGAGCAGGGCTCGAGGCCAGTGAGAAGGGGGTCTGGGGGGCCCTGGGTGCCCGGCACCCCTCTCCAGAACCTTCCCCTGCCAGTGGTCACTCCTGGTTCTCCTAGCTACAGCTGTTTTCTGAAGGCAGAGGCCCTGTCCTTGGCAGCTGTGGTTCTAGAAGGTTCCTGAGCTCCAGTGTAACAAGCAACGCAGGCCACACAGTGGGCTTAGGGAGGAGCGGGGGTGTCCCAGGTGTGCTAGGGCCTGTAGGATGAGGGGGTCCATGCCCCCCTCCCTGGTGCTCTTGCCACGTGGTCAGATCCATGTCTTTTCAAGACAAGACGGGAACCCAGACGTCATTGCAGAGCTGTCTGTTCTTAACTGTCTCACACATTCGTTCTTCAAAACCCTGGCCTTGCACACTTTCCCACTGCCCGCCTCAGTGATGGGCACCAGTGCAGGGCCCGGGGTGGGCCTCTCCTGACCATGCTGAGCCCTACCCAGCCCCGCCCCAGAGAACACTCAGCCTCCCAGAGGACACCATGCTGCCGGGTCGTGTCCCCGAGGCACTGGAGAGCCAGCTGGGCTCTAAGCAGAGTGGAGCTCGGGCCGTGTGAGGGAGGCTGGGCTGGCGAGGGAAGGAGGGTGGATGAGGCGGGGGCCTGCATGCTCCCCAGGGGCCCAGTCCCTCCCACCAGGACCCCGCCTCGAGCACCCCCACCTCTGGGGGCTCGGGGAACTGTGGTCCCTGACCAGGAAGGGCCTTCTCTCGACCTGCACTGACAAGGTCGAGCTGGGGGTGTCAGGTGGGTGGGCACTGGGGCTCCTGTGTCCTGTGGCACTGGCGGCCAGTGGCCTGAGAAGCTGAGGGTTTAGGGTGTCCTCTTGGAGAAGCGTCTGAGGGAGGTGGTGGCCCCATGTGGAACGTCAGGATGGGCCCAGGGAAACAGCACAGAGTCAGGGAGGATGGCCTTACCGGCCTTGGAACAAGGAGTCGGCGGTGCTGCAGGCAAGGCCCTCGAGGCCTCAGCACAGCGCCGTCTGCTGGGAAAGCCTCATCCTGCTCGGGCCCTGGGATGTCCCTTCTGTCCCTCACAGGCTGCTACCTGCCCAGCAACCCCGAGGCCATCGTGCTGGACATCGACTACAAGTCCGGGACGCCCATGCAGAGGTGAGGCACCCCCCCGCAAGCTCCCCCTCACGGCCTCCCATTCCCTGTCACTTGCACCCGTTCTCTGTTGTTTTCCAGTGCTGCAAAGGCCCCATATCTGGCTAAGTTCAAGGTGAAACGATGCGGAGTTAGTGAACTTGAGAAGGAAGGTCAGTGGGGCACGTCTGATGTAGTTTGGGGTCCCCATGAACGGTGACGGCCTCCGGCCAGTCAGTCTGGGCCCTTGTCTGGGGGTGGCAGGCACGTGTGCAGTGACAGAGGCCCCGGGGAGGACTGGTCGGCTTGGCTGCTGTGCGAGTGACCGCAGGCTGGCAGCCTCCACAGCAGGAGTCGATTCTGTCCCAGTCTGGAGGCCGGGGAGTCAGCAGGGCTCTGCTCCCTCTTGAAGCGCTGGGAAGGATCCTTCCGGCCTCTTCCCGGGACAGGGCATGGTTGTTCCTCAGCTGTGGCTGCCACATACATCACACTCTGCAGTTCTGCGGGGGTATGAATGTGGGGAGCGAGCACAGCAGCACAAGGGTGTGGCCCTGGGTCCTCATTCCTCAGCTGTTCTTAGGAAGAGACCCTGGCCCTGTGGCCCCACCCACTGACCCCTGGTGTCTGCTGGGCCTCGTTGGCCTCCTTAGGGTTTTGCAGAGATCCCTAAGGTTCTGTGTTGCTTCAGGCATATGATCAGGGCTTGCCCCCAGCATCCTCAGAGGGCCTCTCTGCCCGCCGCTGACAGGCAGCCTCTCCCTGTGCAGGTCTGCGGTGCTGCTCAGACTCCGAGGATGAGGGCAACACGCAGGAGGCCAATGGCCAGAAAATCTCCTGGCAAGCAGCCATCTTCAAAGTGGGAGACGACTGCCGACAGGTAGTGGGCTGGGCGGTCAGGGCAGGGCTGGAGGTGGGCGGGGCCGGGGCAGGCCCGCCTCTCTCCAAGGCTCCAGGCACACTTCTCAGCATCACACAGAAATAGGAATCCTTGGTTCCCCATTTGGTGCTGTTGCCTTGGAGTACATCAGGGCTTTCTGCTAAACCCAGAGGCCTCTCCAGTGGCCCCCCTCCCGCTGTACACCCTGGCTGCTCAGGGGGAACCACCTTGGGGGGATGGGTGCCCCTTACTCACACCCACCGCCAGGCAGTGCATCCTCACAGTCTGCCCAGGGAGCAGTGGGCAGTGAGGCTCACCGGGGCCTCCCTCCCTCCTCCCCTTCCCCCTCACTGGGCAGGGCCGCAGGCACCTGGAGCCAGCAGCCCACTACCACCCTGAGTCTCTCCTGGTTCCCAGGACATGCTGGCCCTGCAGATCATCGACCTCTTCAAAAACATCTTCCAGCTGGTCGGCCTGGATCTCTTTGTCTTTCCATACCGGGTGGTGGCCACCGCCCCTGGGGTAAGTTCCCCAAGCAGTTGCTTGGGCGCTGCCCCTGTCCCTCGCCCTGTGGTGTGCCCACAGCCTCAGCCTCGGCCCTTCCTCCCTAGTGCGGGGTGATCGAGTGCATCCCTGACTGTACCTCTCGGGACCAGCTGGGCCGCCAGACCGACTTTGGCATGTACGACTATTTCACACGCCAGTACGGGGATGAGTCCACGCTGGCCTTCCAGCAGGTGGGCAGCAGGGCGGCCCCACTGCCCCCCAGCCCCAGCTCCTGCATTGGTCAGCACCCTGTTTTCCAAGTCCTCGTATGTCTGGGGGTAGAACCAGGGCATCTGTAACCTTCCTTGGGATGAAAGGCGTGCCTCGAGAGGGGCTCCCCAGGAGAAAGCTGACAGGAGTTGAAGAGGGGAAGGGGCCACTACCCTGCACCTCAGATGCACCCACTTGTCACTCCGGCTACCAAGGTCTGGCTTGCTGATCTAGGCGCAGGCCCAGGGGTTCCAGGGTGCCCGCAGGCCCAAGAGGGCACAGCTCTGGGGCGCCCTGAGCATGCTGTCTCTGCACAGGCGCGCTATAACTTCATCCGCAGCATGGCTGCCTACAGCCTCCTGCTGTTCCTGCTGCAGATCAAGGACCGGCACAACGGCAACATCATGCTGGACAAGAAGGGCCATATCATCCACATCGGTGGGTGGGCATCCTGCCGCGGGGGCACCGGGGCAGGGGCTCTGGGGGTTGGGGAGCTGGGCTTCCTTTCCAGCCACTGCTCCCCAGCGTCCCCAGGAAACAGCGGCTACAGGGCATCCACCCAGCTTTGCCCTGCAGCTGATCCCAGCACGATGGCTCTTTGGGGTATTGCAGACTTTGGCTTCATGTTTGAAAGCTCCCCGGGTGGCAACCTCGGCTGGGAACCGGACATCAAGCTGACGGACGAGATGGTGATGATCATGGGGGGCAAGATGGAGGCCACCCCCTTCAAGTGGTTCATGGAGATGTGTGTCCGTGGCTACCTGGCCGTGCGGTGAGCCCCACGGATGGGGCAGGGGGCAGAGGGACTTCCATACTGGGCCCGTTCATCCAGCAAGCCCCGCCCACCCCTCAAAGCTCCCCTCGGGTCATCTCAGGCCTTTGGTGGACACAGGACTGGGGTTGGGGCGGGGGTGATGCCTGGGAGGTCCCCTGAGGCCTCGCCTTCCTGTCACGTCTCTGCCATCTGTGCCAGCAGCATCTTGCTCCAGGCATCAGTGACCCGCCATGTTCTGCATCTCCTAGGCTTGGCCTCTCCTGCCGACACCTTGGGGCCCCTCTGAGCACCCCACCTGCCTTTCCTCCCTAGCCTGAGCCCCTGCACCCCCAGGCTGCGTGCCGGGGACTCAAGTCCTGGCTTCCAAGTGTCATGTGGCCGAAGCCACAGAGCAGTGTGGGGACACCTGGACTCCAAACCGAGTCTGCTGAAGCCTGCATGGCGCATACGCGGTTCCCTTCAAGAAGGGAGGATCCCTTCCTCAGCCGGGCACAGAACCACGGCAGGGGCCGAGGGCAGGCCCTGGGCAGGGGCTGCATGTTGACCACAGGCAGGGCCTCCACCCAGGCTGGCCTCTGTCCACCTCCCTCCCTGCCTCTCCCCAGGCCCTACATGGACGCCGTCGTCTCTCTGGTCACTCTCATGCTGGACACGGGCCTTCCCTGCTTCCGCGGCCAGACAATCAAGCTCTTGAAGTAGGTCCAGCAGGCAGGCCACTTGGGGGCGGCTGTCCCCTGAGATGGGAGCCCCTCGAGTGCTGGTAACGGAGACTGTTATCGAGGTCAAGTGCTCCCCCTTGGACGCCCAGACAGACGGGGTCCTGGGTGAGGTGCTGTCCCCAGACCTCCAGTGTGTGAGGTGCCTTGGCTTAGGCGGAGGATGTATTCTGCGGCCCTTCGTCCCTCAAGGGTGTGTCTGGGCCAAGCCCTGGGGCTGCAGTGGCTCAGCCCCCTGCCAGTCCTACCCTGGCCACAGGCCCCTGGGCCTGGGAGGTGCTGGGAAGGGGCTCAAGCCCTCGAGGCCAGCTGGGAACGGTGTCCCCACAGGAGGCAAGGCCACTAAGTGCAGCCCACCGGCCAGACCATGTCCCTGCGGGGAGGGCAGCCTGGAGCCCTGGGGGCGGCAGCCCTGACACGGCACTTCCCCCCGCCAGGCATAGGTTCAGCCCCAACATGACAGAGCGAGAGGCCGCGAATTTCATTCTGAAGGTCATTCAGAGCTGCTTCCTCAGCAACAGGCAAGTCACCCTATCCTGCCCCACCCACACACCCGTGTCACCTATCCAGTGTTCAGTGGGCACCTGTGCAGGCCCACACCTGGGCCAGGTGACAGGATGCACTGCCCCGAGACGCCCGGCCCAGCGGGGCAGGAAGTGAGTTCTGAGAGGCTTCAACCCTTCAGCTGCTGTGGGAGCCATGACAGGAGGGGCCTGGTGGGGGAACTGGGGCCACTAGAAGCGGTGGGGCCAGGCCTCACTGACAGGCCTGGGAACAGGCTCCCAGGGGCTGTGACAGTCGAAGGTGGCCTTGAGGTTTCTAGGCTCAACAATGGGGTGAGCGAGGGGAGTCCAGGCCCCGGGAGGTGCAGAGGCCCCAGGCCCATACCCTGGGGACAGAGAACTGGCTCCGGTGGACCCGCCGAGGTCCAGTGGCACAGGAGCGCCACTTGGTTTTGCTGACTGGGGAGCAGAGAAGTGGGGTGGCTCAGGGTAGCAGAAGGGGTTTGGAAGGCGGCATGAGGCAGGCTCTCCTGATGGTGATGTGAGGCGGGGGGACGGGGGGGTGGGGGGCAGGGCGGAGGGGGGAGCGCACAGACACCTTCCAGCCACGTGCCACGCCCCAGGGCTGGGAGTCAACTCCTACAGATGCACCCCCGGGCCACATCCCAGGCCCCAGGACCGAGGGCAGCCGTCTGGCTGAGGAAGGGCATCGTCTTGGGGCCCATGAGCAAGGAGGAGATGGGGCATAACAGGGAGGCTGTGGCCATGGGTGAGGGAGCAAGTGTCCCAGGGAGAGAGGGGCTGACGGGCGGACAAAAAGTCCACGATCGGGCACTCGGCCTCCAGGGGGGTAGCAGGGCAGCTCAGAGAGTCGGGTTCCCAGACCAGCACAGGCCCCTCACAATCCCCTCTGCTCCCAGGAGCCGGACCTATGACATGATCCAGTACTATCAGAATGACATCCCCTACTGAGGGGCAGAGTGCCGCAATCACTGCCTGCTGCTGCGCACGGCCTGCCACTTCATCTGATGGACAGATGGGCCGAGATGCCCCTGCAGAGCCCGGCAACCCGCTGCCTCCCAAGGTGTCGCCTACATGGCCCATGTGGCTGGAATGACAATCAGAGCCAGTCTTTGCGCAGGTGTGAGCTATGCTTGCGCTGGACACATTCCCTACCTGTCTTGTCTCAGAGGTACATGAAGTATTTTCTTGTGTATAAAAAATGGAAAAAATTATATTCAATCTAAGATTCAACCAACGTGAACAAAATAAAAACAAAAAAATGCGTTGGAACCAATCCAATATTAAGTGCACATTTAGCTGGGGGTGGGGGCCACCCGCCCAGGAGCCTCACAGCCACGAGGGGCCATCTCCGGTGCCCTGGCTGTGAGCTTCACAAAGACGACTCACCACAGCACAGATGTACCGAAAATAACACTGTATTTTCCCTGATGGCTCTCAGGGCTGCCACAGAGGCCACCCAGCCGCCCCATTTTCATCTCTCCTCCGCAGGCGTTGCTCTGCATCCTGCCTCTGCTCCGGTCCTTCCGGTGTCCCTCTCGACCACCTTCAGGTCCTCTACTCCAGGACACCACCGTCCTCATGCACCAACCTCCCCACAGTGTCCATCCCCACCCACATGACCCTCCGAAGACCGAAAACTAAAAAAACGATGACAGAATATCTAGAAATAAGTCACACAAAAGATTGGTTAAAAAGCAGGTAAGGGCTTCCCTGGTGGCGCAGCGGTTAAGAATCTGCCTGCCAATGCAGGGGACATGGGTTCAAGCCCTGGTCTGGGAAGATCCCACATGCCGCGGAGCAACAAAGCCCATGTGCCACAACTGCTAAGCCTGTGCTCTAGAGCCTGCAAGCCACAGCAGCTGAGCCCACGTGCCACAAGTACAGAAGCCCGTGCGCCACAAGAGAAGCCACTGCAATGCGAAGCCCGCGCACTGCAACAAAGAGTAGCCCCTGCTCGCCACAACTAGAGAAAGCTCGCACACAGCATCAAAGACCCAACGCAGCCAAAAATAATTAATTTTAAAAAGTAATTAAAAGCACGTGAGATACAGGTGGAGAGAAAACCAATCAATGCAAGGCAGAACAATGAAATTACCAAAAATGAGGCATAAAGAAAAGGAGAGTTGAATGAGACACTGCAGTCACCCATGACAGGATTCCAGAGTTGGTGAAAAACACCCACTCAGCTGCAGGAAGCACAGTATAAATAAATATAAAGAAGTAGCCAATATGTAAGTTAAAAGAACTTTTTAAAATATTAAATTAATCCAAAAGAAGGCAGGAAAGGAAAAAGGAAAGAAATAACATGGGACAAAAAGTTTCGCAATAGCAGACGACAGTCCCACTGCATCATTAATTCTGTTAAGTATGGACAACTGAGCACTCCAGTCAGGAGGCAGTAATTATAAACATGGATAAACGTGAGACCCAATTATATGCTGATGACAAGCAGTGCACTTTATAGTCATGGACCTGACACAGAAGTAGAGGAAATAGATTCACCATCATTGTGTGTACATGTGTTTCCAAAGCAAAATTTGACAAAATTCAGCAGAGAAATAAACTAATAGAGTTGGAGATTTTAACATCCTTCTCTGCACAAGTGATAGAACACAGGATGCCGTCACACACGTAGCCCTGATGGCGATTATGAAACGCAGTCCGTCAGCAGCAGCACCCCATCCGTACCTGTTCACCACGTCAGGCTGATCCCACGGAATTGTTAGGAATCTATAAGATATCTGGAAGAACCCTAAATACTTAGAAATTGAAAGAGTGGAACTGAAACACCAGACAAAATACACGTAAGAGCCAAGGGGATGATCCGAGTTAAATGCTTTAAGGTCGTGTTTGGGGAGGTGGGTAGAGGTGAGCCCGTTCAAGTAGAAAGGAAACCAGAATATCAGGTGTGACTTCCAGAAAGATCAAACAGAAGACCAGGAAGAGGGGGGAGCATAGGAAGTGCAGGACAAACACTCTATAAAATGTAGAAACACACGCAAACACAGAACTGATCTGAAACCACAATACTTGGAAAGGAAGCCTGTCAAACTGGCTTTAAAATGAAAGTCAATTGAATGGCACGTCCAAGACTCCGGCAAAATGGCAAATTATACATCTTGAAAAGTTAGAAATGCTATTTACAGTACTGGATAGAAAAATCTAAATCCACACAAGCTGACAAGCAAATAGGTTTCTTTAGAGACAAAAAACGAAATTTAAAATCTTAAGAACAATCAAGTTCCTCTTTCAATGACGCAGGAGACAAAAGACCAACCCAAGAGCCTGATACCTTCGAGGAGTTTCTGGGGAAGCTTGGTCCACGCTCAGGACGGGGTGTACCCAAAACATCACTCCCTTGATGTGAGTGTCTGCAAAAAACTCTGAAATGCTTAAAGGTGATATACTGACAGCTGTCCCCTTAGCCAATACTGTGTTTCACCACCTCTGTTCAGCACTTGGCACTGGGGGCCCTTGCCAGTCTAGTCAGGCCACAAAAAGTGTAAGAATCTGGAAAGGAGAAATAAAACGCAGAAATGGCCTTTGTGTACATAAAAATCCAAAATAATCTGAATATATTCTATAGTCAAGGTTCAGGATACAGATTAATATACAAAAGTCAATTATGTGTGTGTGTACATATATCTTACAACAACAAAAATGAAAACAGTACCATTTACAATTGCACCCCATACATCAAATACCAAGAAAAAAATCTAATGACCTATTCCTAAGAAATAGTGAAAACTACAAATGTTGAAAGAAAGATCTAAACAAATATTCATGGGTTGGAAAACTCAACATTATACAGATGTTTGTTTCTCCCCAAATTGATCTGTAGTTTCACCTCAAATGCCAATCGAAATCCCAGAAAGTTCTGTAGTGGAAATTGGCAAGTCTAAAATCTATATGGGAATGCAAAGGTCAAAATATAGCTATTTGGATCTTGACCCACAAGCTAGATATCAAGAATTATCCTTAAGCCATGGAAGTTAAGACACTGTGGCTTCCTGGTTCAAGGAAAGACAAGTGAACAGTGGAAGAGATGAAGTCCAGGGATGTATACCCACATACATGCAGACACTGTAAAGCAGTCAGGGAAAGATGGTCTTTGCAATAATGGTGCATTAACTGGATAGCAGTATAGAAAATAACCTCGACTGCCTACCTCACATCAGACATAGAAATTAATTCCAGGTGGACTGGAAAGATGTATGTTAAAGGTAAACTTTAAAGGCTTTTAGAAAAAAATATAGAAGTGTGTCTTGATGACCTCAGAACACACACAGATTTCTTAGGCAGAACCAAAAAAGCGCTAATTATAAAGGGGAAAAATTAAATTGGACTCTATGAAAATACATGCCACAGACCTGGGAAGATATTTGCAATTATCTATATCTGTTCAAAGGACTTACAGCCAGAATATATAAAGAACTACTAAAAAATCAGTAAGACACAACTGAATAGAAAAATGGACAAAAAACCTGAACAGGCATTTCACAAAAGACATTGTCCAAACAGCCAATAAACATAGTAAGAGGTGTTCAACTTCATTAGTCATCACTGCAAATTAAAACCACAATGTGATACCCACTCACCCCCCTGCCTGTCTGAAACATAAAATGATACATAATGTCAAGCATTGGGGCATGTGGAGCACCTGGAACTCTCAGTTGCTGCTGCTGGGTGTGAAGCATCCAGCAAGGCTGAGCAGCTCAAGCCAGCAGTTCCCTGCCTACACACATACCCGACAGACGTACGAAATCTGTGCAGGAAATAGTGTCCTGAGGTCACTACTCCTAACAAACAAAACCTGTAAATGACCAAAATGTTCTTGGACAAGAGAGAAATCATTGTGGTTATTCATGCAGAAGAATACAGGGCAATAATGGAAATAAATGAACAACTGCAGCAGGCAGTGTGGATGCTGCTGAGCAAAAGGTACTTGCTGAATGACTCCATCTGAGGTTCCAGAACAGGCACCATTATTTGATGGTGTTAGAAGTCAGGACACAAGTTAGTTTTGAAGGAGGGAGCCACTAGGAAGGCAGGGGGAGAATCAGGTGCTGGTAACATTGTTTCTTATTCTATGGAAATTCACTGAGCTACATAACACTGATGACTCATATGTTTTTCTGTGTCAAAATTATTGAGGTGTAATTTTTTTCATCATAAAGCCAAGATGGGTCTCAATATGTAAGGAAGCAATAATGCCAGTATTATACACTATCCTTTAGAAAAGAGAGGAACAAACACTTCCCTATTCCTTTTTTTATGAGGGCAGCTCAGCTCTGATATTAAAAAGGACCTTCTGGGACTTGCCTGGTGGTCCAGTGGTTGAGAATCCGCCTTCCAATGCAGGGGTCGTGGGTTCGATCCCTGGTGGGGGAACTAAGATCCCACACGCCACAGGGCAACTAAGCCCACGTGCTCTAGAGCCCAAAGGCTGCAACTGGAGAGAAGCCCAAGTGCCGCAGTGAGGAGCCCACACGCCATAATGGAAGATCCCGTGTGCCGCAACTAAGACCCAATGCAGCCAAATTAACTAATTAAAAAAAAAAAAAAAAAAAGACAAGCACCTTCCAAGAAAATCAGAAGATAGGGCAACATCCCTCTCGTGAACACAGGCACAAAAATCTTTAACTAAATATCAGCAAATTGAACACAATGTGTAAAAAAGGACCATCATGACCAAGTGGGCCTTATCCCAGGAATGCAAGGTTGGCTTAAGACGTAATCAGGGTCATTCACATTAACAGACTAAAGAAAGAAAACCATATGATCAATAGGTGCAGAAAAAGCACTGCATAATATTCAACACCCATTCATAATAAAAAATCAGCAAACTTGGGAATTCCCTGACCGTGCAGTGGTTAGGACTCGGTGCTTTCACTGTTGTGGCATGGGTTTGATCCCTGGTCGGGGAACTAAGATTCCACAAGCTGTGCTGCATGGCCAAAAAAAAAAATCAAACTAGAAATAGGAGAACAGTTCCTCAATCTGATAAAGATCTCTAAGAAAAACATGGTTAACATATTCATGATGAAATATAAGATCCGGAGCAAGATAAGGGCACTCCTTCTCACCACTTCTAATCAGCTTTGTACCGAGTGTGTGGCCAGCGTGTAGACTGTTTGGAAGGAAGAAGAGAAACAGTCCTCCCTCACAGACAATAAGATTGTTTATAAAATCCTGAGGAAGCTACGGAAGAGTTTCAAAGAACTAACAAGGGAGTAGTTCAGCAATACCACAGTTTACAAGGTCCATACACAAAAGTCATTGTATTTCTATATGCCAGCAATAAACAGTTGGAAATTAAAACTAAAAAATCCTATACCGTGTATAATAGCACCCCAAACATAAAATCCCTCAGAATAAATGGAAAGACATGAAAGACCTTTACACTAAAAAAAAAAAAACACAAAATGCTGAGAAAAACTAAAAATGGAGAGAGATGTTGTCCGAGGTTTGGAAGACATTTCTTTGCAAACAATCTCCAACTTCAGTGTAATCCCAATCAAACAAATGCAAAAGGTCCTCACATCCTAAACCGTACTAAGTCCCTACGTCCAGAGGCAGACAACAGGCTGAATATAAACTAAGGAGGCATGCAAGTGTTGGAAGAAGACAGGAACAGTTTCCTTCGTAACCCAGAAAATCCAGGATCAGTAGAGGAAAGCAAATTGTTACCAAAACAACACATAGATAGCAAAAGAGCACCCCGAACAAAGCGAAAAACAAACTGGGGAAATATTCACAACAGATCTCGAAGCTAAAATGCATTCTTAAAAAGAGCTTTGAAAAAACTGAGGGAGAAGGAAACCCTACAATCCTATAGTTTTAACATGAACAAATGATATGAATTGTTTGCAGGAAAAGAAATGCACCTGGCCCTTAAATGTGCTCAACCTTGATCACAAGAGAAATGCAAATTAAAACCACCCTGAAGTGCCCTTTCTCACCCATCAGATTGACAACATGCAGGGTTGCGGGGGAGGCTGTGGGGAAAGGGGCCATAGCCAGGGAGGGTGGGAATGCAACAGAGCGACCCTGAAAGTGACCAGGGGCATCTCCAAATATCATGCATGTGGTCACCCCTGGCTCACAATCCCACTTTGAGGAATGGATCTCACAGATTCTCTGGCAAAATACAAACAGACGTTTGCAGAAGGCTCCTTGCTGAGGAAGCATGAGGACACACCCCCACGGCTACGGTGGCTGTGGCGTAAATGAAAGGCCCACCTGCCACACTGCCCAAAGCGAGGAGCTGCCAGAGAAGTCGCATGTTGCACTGTGCTAACCAGGAAAGGGGAGGGGGGCTGTACAGAGTTCACTTATCAAGGGGGGAAAGGAGAGTCCATTAAAAAAATCAAGTGTTTCTTCCACAGGAGTGGGGGCAACAGGGTGGAGAGCACATGGATACAAGCTAGACTTCCCTAGGACATCTTGTTTTATGGATGTGACGGATGAGACTTTGTAATTATAAATTATAAAAACTAGAGAATGCAAAGCCTGAAAATTGAAAGCAAAAAAAAAAAATCACACCCATTAGGATGGCTATTATTAAAAAAGAAAGAAAAAAAACAGCAAACTAATGTTGTAGAGGATGTGGAGAAGCTGGACCCCTTGGGCACTGCTGATGGGACACCATACAGCAGCAGTTCCTCAAAAAAATAAACAGAAGTACCATTTGATCCAGCAAGTCCACTTTTGGGTGAATACCCAAAAGAAGCGAAAGCAGGCACTCAAACAGATATCTGCACACCCATGTTCACTGCACCATCTTTTTTTTTTTTTTGGCCGCGCTGCGCGCTGTGAGGCTTGCAGTATCTTAGTTCCCCGACCAGGGATGCAACCGAGGCAAAGGCAGTGAAAGCGCCGAGTCCCAACCACTGAACCACCAGGGAATTCCCTCACTGCAGCATTACTCACAATAGCCAAAGGGTGGAACAACCCAAATGCCCATCTACGGATGATGGATAAAATGTTTACACCAATGAAAAGTATTTAAAGTGTGAGAGTATCTTTACGACTTCCGGGCAAGAACGGAATTTTTAGAACACAACGCACAATTCTTATACTGTGCACAGAAGTCCATGAACAAATTTAACCGCCAAAAGACTAAAGAACAAGTGCAAATCAATAAGGAAACGATTGTTCAAAAGCCTGAGCAAAAACGCACGTATGTGTGAACAGAAGATACACACAATTTCACTACCAAAAAAAAAGTAAATAATAAAAATCGAGCAGCATCTGCATCAGAGACTAAGTGAAACGCGAGGTCCATCTCCATTAAGCAGAACATTTACAGAAATGAAAAGACGATGCCCGCGAAGACTGCAGGGGTGAGCGCGCACGCTCCGCACAGCCCGGACGCGGGAGAGCGCCGCGGACCAAGGGGAGGAGGGGCGCCGCGGGGTCTGCGTAACCACCACGCTGAAGCGGGACACGGACCTCCGCGGGGACCCGCCAGCCGGTGCCCCGGGCTCTGCTCGCCGGAGAGGAGAGCGGCTTTAGTAACAATTCCTACCCCTCCCCAGTGGGCGGCGGGGCTGGAGGAACCGAGGGCCCGGCAGCCTCTCGGGACCAAGGTCCGCCCGGGGGAACCCGGCGTCCGCTGGGCCCGAGGACACATGACGCCCCCGCCCCGGCGTCTCCCATTCTCTCGCCGCCACCCCCGCGTCTCGCCGTCTCTTGCCGCCACCCCTCCCCAGTCCCCCCTCCCCTCTCCCCTCCCCCCCCTTCCCCTCTCCCCTCCCATCCCCAGTCACCCCCGCCCCCCCACCCCTCAGCCTGGCGCCCAGAAACCACGCGGGAGACAAGGGTGCTGGCGGCCGCGGCCGGCGTGATGCACTAGGCGGGCAGCAGTCCGCGCGCGCGCAGCTCCAGCAGCGGGGCCAGCGTGTAGCGCAGGCGACGGATGGCGGCGTCCGAGCCGGGGCGCATGAGCCCGCGGCGGAGGGCCGAGGGGTTCACCAGCGCCAGGTAGAGCAGCGGCAGCGCCACGACGCCCAGCAGGAGCAGCAGCAGCGTCTGCAGCGCGCCCAGCGCCCACAGCCTGCGGACCACGACGCACCGGCAGACGGGTGGTGGCGGGGCGCCGGGCGCACCCAGGACCCCAAACTCCAGCGCCACACCCGCCGCCGGCTCACCTGATGCCCGCCGCGCCCGCGCCGCCGAACAGCCGCTTCTCCTGCGGGGAAGAGGGAGCGACGTACAGCCCCGCGCCGGGGAGCGGTGGGGGGAACCCCCTGGGGGAGCGGGGCGCGTGGGTGCGCGTCGCTCCGTGGTGGGCGTGGCAGTACGGAGCGGGTCCCCTATGCGGGCGTGGTCCTTGGGTGGGCCGTCCCGTGGCAGGCGTGGCCGCCCAGCGGGGTTGGTATCAAGGGGCGGCTCCCTGGGGGAGGGGGGGGAAAATCCCTGATGGGGTGGTCACGTGTGTGTGGGGGCGGCCCCGGGGGCAGGTCCCGGCTCCAGCCCGTCCCCGCCCAGGCCCGCACTCACACAGTCCGCTTTGGCCACCTCCTCCATGAGTGAGCCCGCGCAGCCCTGCCCCCGGCGAGGCTGCGACTCGCACCTGTGGAGACAGGCATGGAGATGTGCCCTCTGTCCGGCCCCACAGTCACCTCCCCACACCAGACAGTCCTAACCCCCTTACGGCTCCGGGCCGCCCTGCGGGGCGTCCAGCGCAGTCGCCGCTTCCATCACCTTCCCCTGCAGCTCCTGGAGGGGGTGGGAGTGAGGCCTCACACCTGGGAAGACCTTGGTGAGGCAGGCCCCGGCAGCTCCGGGGGAGGAGGCCGCAGTGGGGTCGGAGGTGAGCGACTCTCCGAGTGGAGGGGGGCGGCACCTGCAAGACTCCGCTCTGCTCCTGGAAGCTGGCCCAGGCCTCCTCCATCCGCTGTGCGCTCTGGCATGAGGGGAGCCCTGATTAGACTCGGGGAACTCAGCCCTCTCCACCGTCCGGCGCCTGCCCAGGCCCCACCCACACCTCAAGCCGACCCTCCCACTGAGTACCCGGCTCCGCCCGCACCTGCCGTAGGGCCTCCGCCTGCCTGGCGTGCTTGGCCTCCACCAGCTCCAGTTGTTTCTTCCGGAGGATCCAAGGAAGGTGAGGAGCCCGGCACTCCCCGAGCTCGCCGCGCCAGACCCCGCCCCACCGCCCGGCCAAGATGTTCATGCCCGCCCCCGCCCTCCCCCGGCCGTCCTCGGCCCCAAGGCCCCGCCCTCAGGTCATCAAAGCCCCGCCCACACCAGCGCTCCTGCCCTCGGGGCCCCACCCAAGCACCTGCAAAGCCACCAGTTGGGTCCCGAGTTGCTGCTCTGCGCGCTGCTGACTCAGTTGTTCTCCTCCATAGTAAAAGAGCTGGGGTGGGGCTTGTGAGGGCGGGGTTTGCGGGGCTTCTAGGGATGGGGATTATCCTGGGAGGCGGGGACGCGGCGGAAATGGGGGCGGGGACTAGGGCGGGGCTTCCTAGGGGAAGCGTGAGACGGAAGCCGTCTCCTGAAGGTACCTGGCTTGACAGCTCCTCCCACTGCTCCTGCAGCTGACGGTTTTGTTGCTCCTGGACGGGATCGAGGGGGCGGTCCGGGCCTCTCCGAGGTCCCCGCCCCCACCGCAGTCCCCGCCCCATTAAAGATCCCTCCCTCTCCACTGGCCCCGCCCACCAAGAGCCCCGCCCCGTCCAGGGTCCCATCCTGCTTCAGACCACGCCCCACACCAGGTCCCACCCCGTCCAAGGCCCCTCCCTCTCCGCAGGCTCCGCCCCATCCAAGGCCCCTCCCCCTCCACTGGTCCCGCCCATCCAGAGACCCGCCCCGTCCAAGGTCCAGCCCCCTCAGGCTCCGCCCCATTTAGGGCCCCGCCCCACCAGGTCCTGATTGTGCTGCTCCGCAGCCTCCAGCCGCCGGTGCGCCCGGTCTGCGCGCTCCCGCGCCGCCTCGCTCGCCTCCCCGCGCAGGGCCCGCGCCGCCTGGCTCCGCCGCCGCTGCAGGCTGAGGAGGGGAAACTGAGGCTCCGTGGCCCGGGGTCGCGCCCGGATGCCAGCCCCCTCGCGGTGCCCCCGCACGTCGGCTCGGTCCCAAGGCCCGGGGCGAGGTGAGGAGCAGCCCGCACCTGCGCTCGCGCTCGCTCAGGTCGTGCAGGCGCGCTGTGAGGCTCTCGCTCTCGGCCTCCAGCCCGCGCACCAGCTCCTCCAGCTCCTGCTTCCGCAGGCGCCCGTCGCGGTTGTCCTTCAGCAGCTGCAGCAGTAGCTCCTGCGCCTCGGCCATGCCCCGGCTCTGCCCGCCGCCGCCGGACTCGCGTCACAATGGGTGGAGCGCGGGGCGATTCGGAACCGCTGCGCACGGGCAGCCATCGGACCGCGCGGGCCGGTGGGTGCTCGCACCTGAAGCAGAAGGCGAGGCTGGCTTGTTCCCGCTCGCTGCCGACGGCACTGCGGACTGAGAAGCCTCTTGTGGAAAAGAGATCAGGATGCGTAAACAGGTTCTTGTCTTTGGACCCGATGATCCCACTCCTTGGAACTTAATCTAGGAAGAAAAAAATAAAATTCTTAAACCACAACGCGTTAAGTGGTTTACTCAAGTGGGTAGTTAGTTACAATCATCACAAAGAGGACACCACTGTAATTGCTAAAATGATGTATTTTATGTGGCATGCATAGAGATATGATGTCTAGTGAAAAAAATATGATTTACTATGTATGCTGAAATAACTAAGATTGTAATGTACACGGATAAGATCTTTAAAGGAAACAAGAGAAAGACAAGCTATTTCACTGGTGAAATTGCAGGTAAACTTGTCCTTTTAAAGTTGGCTTTTATTTGGCCAATTTAGACTATGAAGCTGGATGCAAAAGTCCCAAATAAATTATTAGCTGACCAAATCCAAAGGGGTACACTGAAAAAAAAAAAAGGTACATGAAACCAAGCAGACTTTATTCCAGAGACTGTTCAAGATCAGAAAATTGACGTCATTCACCACATGGACAAAAGAGGGAGAACACCAGCTTCAGTAGAGCATTTCAGCAGGAGCAGAACGCGGGATAGAGTTCCTCATCTGTGGCAAATTTAAAGAGGGATCAAAAGGGACTCTAAACTGATGAAAGCTGCTTAGTAAACACAGGAGGGAGGCAATATTAGCAACCTTCCCGTTAAGATTTTAAGAGACAAGAATGACCCTCCTGCTCAGGTCTAACAGTGCTGGAGGACCTGCAAATAAGCAAGAAAAAGAAATAGGAAAGTCTGAGGAGTCAGCAGATACAGCTGGGTGCCTACCATAAAGCTGCCCCTCCTGCACTGCTGGTGGGAATGTAAATTGGTGCAGCCATTTTGGAGAACAGGACGGAGGTTCCTCATGAAACTAAAGATAGAGTTGCCAGGACTTCCCTGGTGGCACAGTGGTTAAGAATCCGCCTGCCAATGCAGGGGACGTGGGTTTGAGCCCTGGTCCGGGAAGATCCCACATGCTGCGGAGCAACTAAGCCCATGCACCACAACTACTGAGTCTGCGCTCTAGAGCCCGCGAGCCACAACTACTGAAGCCTGCGCGCCTAGAGCCTGTGCTCCACAAGAGAAGTCACCGCAATGAGAAGCCCGCACACCACAATGAAGAGTAGCCCCCGCTTGCCGCAACTAGAGAAAGACCGCGTGCAGCAGCAAAGACCCAACGCAGCCAAAAATAAATTTTTTAAAAAAAGAGTTGCCATATGATCCAACAATCCCACTCCTGGGCATATATCCAGATAAAACTCTAATTCGAAAAGACATGTGCACCCCAACGTTCATTGCAGCATTACTTACAACAGCCAAGACATGGAAACAACCGACAGATGACTGGATAATGAAGATGTGGTATACATACAACAGAATACTACTCAGCCATAAAAAAGAATGAAATAATGCCATTTGCAGCAACATGGATGGACATAGAGATGATCATACTAAGTGAAATAAGTCAGAAAGAAAAAGACAAATACCATATGATATCACTTATATGTGGAATCTAAAATATGACACATGGGGCTTCCCTGGTGGCACAGTGGTTGAGAGTCTGCCTGCCAATGCAGGGGAGATGGGTTCGTGCCCCAGTCTGGGAAGATCCCACATGCCGCGGAGTGGCTAGGCCCGTGGGCCATGGCCGCTGAGCCTGCGCGTCCGGAGCCTGTGCTCCGCGACAGGAGAGGCCACAACAGTGAGAGGCCCCCGTACTGCAAAAAAAATAAATAAATAAAATAAAAATAAATTAAAAATAAAATAAAATATGACACAAATGAACTTACCTATGAAACAGAAATAAATAGAGTTACAGACATAGAGAACAAACTTGTGGTTGCCAAGGGGAAGGGGAGTGGGGGAGGGAGGGGTTGGTTGGGAGTTTGGGGTTAGCAGATGCAAACTATTATCTTACCTATGAAACAGAAATAGAGTTACAGACATAGAGAACAAACTTGTGGTTGCCAAGGGGAAGGGGAGTGGGGGAGGGATGGATTGGGAGTTTGGGATTAGCAGATGCAAACTATTTTATATAGGATGGATAAACAACAAGGTCCTACTGTATAGCACAGGGAACTATATTCAATATCCTGTGATAAACTATAATGGAAAATAAAAAAATAAATAAAAAGGTGCTGGTGTGAGTGCTCCCCACCCCCCCTCCAGCTCTGTGGCTTGGTTTCTCCACCTGTAAAGTGGGGCTGTTACCAGACTCCCTCATAGAGCCAGGGGGCCAGTGACTCACACAGCTGAGGCTCTGAGCCTGGCACCATCACTGGCTCCAGTGCAGGATGTCCAGCCCCAGATGGTGGCGCCGAGCTCCTGAAAGTCTGGTCCAGACCGAGATGTGAACCCTGTGAAGCACCATCTCATTGATAATTTTTGTATCGATTACATATGAAATACCGTGAATATACTGGGCTCGATGACACACTAGAATCTGACCCACTTGTTTCTCTTTCCAGTTTCCTGTGGCTCTTGGAACACAAGCTCCAGTCCCGTGGGACAGCGCTGCACCCCCGGGGGCTCCTCCATCGCCTCACAGTGTCCCCGTGACCACACTGCACCTGCTGCCTAGGTGTCCTGATCCCGGTTTACGTGGGGAAGCTCAGTGACGACAGGTCACCAGGCAGTGGCAGCTCAGGTGCCTGTCTCCGCGAGAAGCTGGGCCTGCATCCAGCCCTCACGGCAGTGACATTGGCCACCCCCTGGGTTGCTGTTCTGCAGCCTCAGAGGGTGAGCTGAGGGGCGCTTTGACCCCTCCCCATCCCTGGTCTTTAGGAGGAAACTCTGCAGGGAAAGCCCGGGACTGAGGAAGCCTCCGGTGAAACCCAAGCCACTGCCCTGGCGGTGGGGGCGACAGGAGCCATGGAAACAGACCCCTGGCTGCGGTGCCCCTGCCCTTTGCTCCCACTGGACCCGCTGGAAGCACCTGCCTGTCTTCCCACCCAGCCTGCTGGCCCTGCTCTGCCCCTCCCCCAGGACTCAGGTTCAAGGTCCTCTTCTCCGGGCCTCCCTCCCCACCCAGGCCCTCACCGAGGGGCACAGCCCAGGAAGGGGGTGGTGCAGTGCCCCCAACCCTGTCTTCAGGGCTGAATGCAGTGGTTGCACACTCAGTGCATGGTCGGGTGACGACATCTGGGTGGTGCCAGGAGCTCAATAAATGTCTGTCCAATCAGAGAAAGAACAGTTATAAAATCCATGCCTGTTGTGCACAGCCCCTTTTTTTTGTATTTGAAACTTGTATTTTTTGCCTGATAAGAGAAAAAAGGGGAATTCCCCTGATGGTCCAGTGGTTAGGACTCTGCGCGTTCACTGCCGAGGGCATGGGTCTGATCCCTGCTCCAGGAAATAAGATCCTGCAAGCCTAGCTGCACGGCCAAAAAAAATAGAAAAAAGATTTCCATAAACCACGATGTATCAAATAATGGCACAATGGCACAGAGTCCCCCCATTGTGGGCCCGCCTGCCAGCCCCCCACCGTCTCCCACACCAGCCACAGGGAATCCACCTCACTCCCATAAACAGACCACGTGCTCTGATGCCTCCACACTTTTCATGCCCTGTTCCCCACCCGTGGGGCGGCCCTGCCTGAGCGCCTGGTGTCTGACCAGCTCCTCACAGCCCTTCACCAGCCTGTTTAATGGTTAGACGTTGAGTTACTGTGACGGCAGGTCAAGTGATGAGCTGTCTCATTTGCTGCCCCTGCGTGCAGCCCCACCTCCTACCAAGGGCCCGAGGAGGCCGGTCAGCGGCTGCCTCCCCCGCCCTGCTCTTGAAGACTGAGGTCTGCATCCCCGTCGGGACAGGCAGTGTGGGGACAGGAAGAGGAATTCTCGGGGGGTGCGCTGACGGCCACTGGCATGAACTCTGCCCACATCCTGGGAGGCACCCCAGGGCCCAGGGATCACTGCCTGTAGCATCACAAAGTGGGCAGGTTCTGGGGATACCCCCAACCGACTCCCCGGGGGGCACACCGTGAGGGGCGATGCCTCAGTGAGGAGCTTGTGACCCCAGCAGGTACCTGCTGAGGGCAGAGGTGGCCTGTGCCCCGAGGCAGGAGAGAGGGTGCCAATGGCGCCAACACGGACAGAGGGTCACCAGGGACCTCCACAGCCACCCGAGGCCGCACATGGCAGGTCTGCGTGCCCCGTGTGGGCTGAAGCGTGTCCCCCAGAATTCCTCCGTTGAAGGCCTGCCCCAGCATCTCAGAATGTGACTGTGTCTGGAGATGGGTCTTTGGGTTGGACGCTGACTGGTCCTTGTAAGGGGAAATCTGGCCATAGACACACAGAGGGACTAACAGACGGGGACACAGGGTGATGAGGGCATCTACGTACCATGCAGAGGCCTCTGGAGAGAGACCACCCGGCTGACACCTGGGTCCCAGACTTCCGGTCCCCAAAACCCTGAGGAGTCAGCCCCATGCTCTGCTCCCATCCTGGGGTCCTTTGTTACATCGGCCGGATCCCCCACAGCCTGCCTTTCCCCCCTGTGAGGGAGTCATGGGTGACCCCTGAGGGCAGGGCAGTGGTGGGAGGGTCACCCGGCCCTTCAACCAGGGGTCAAGCCCAGACTGTCAACTGGCATTTTTCAACTGTGGTATAATTGACACATAAGATTAGTTTCAGGAGCTCAACACGATGATTCCATCTTTATGGACATTGTGAAATGATCACCACAGTAAGTCCAGGTAACATCCTAAACCACACAGTGACCAGAAAAAAATCTACCCTCAGCCACGTTCCCAGGTGCCCCGCAAGGCAGGGGGCCCCTCGGAATCAGCAGCAGCAACATCCTGCAGTGTGGAGACCTTTAACGACACGCTGCCCACCCCCGACCCCACCCCCGGCTTCGGGGGGGAGCCGTCCAAAAGCTTCCTCTCCATTTGCTGAACTCAGAAAAGGTCCTTCCAGAAGGTCTATGGAAACATTCCGCTTCGGGGCTGCCTCCTGCGTGAAGATGGGAGCAGTCTCTGGCTCACTCTCCTCGAACTTTCCTTTCTTCCCTCCCTCCGTCCCTTTCTTTGGACGCCAGGGCACCCAGAGCAGCTCTTTTCCTGCCTGACTCCTTTTCTTGGCTCAAACCACCTCCACCGCACAGGATCAAGAACAGCCCTACTCAGATGGTTTTCAGAAAGAGGCACATTTTAAACAAAACCTTTATGAAAGGAAACAGTGGTGCCTACCACTCAACCCCATCCTTGACCTCCACCCACAGAATGACTCCCTAACCAGGCCCAACTCACTCAGGCTGCAATGGAGTAACCCCTCACCTCTCACCTCCTCCAGTGATCCGCGCTAAGAGGCCTCATGAGGCCTCGCCTTGGCGCCTCCGTCAAAATCACCACGACCAACTCGGCACACGGGGAAGCGGTGCTCATTCCCTCCATCCCACCGGCAAGACGAGTGTGATGAAACCCACACACCCTAGGTGACGGTTGGACTGGTTCCAAGTAGCTTTTTAGGGTCTCATTCTTAAATATGAACTGCCAAGGCCCAACATTTGAGGAAAAGTCTTTAAAATTATAGAACAGGATAAAAACAAACCAAAAGTGGATCTAAAAGGGAACTAGATACAATGCAAGGAACAGTAGAAAGTGTCAAAAAATTAGTTTCCTTAGAAAGAGATTACATCCAGGAAAAAAGAACAAAATGCAACAATCAAGGAACAAACAGAAGAAAGAAAATTTAAAATAACTGCTAACACAACAATTGTAAATCAACTATACTTCACCTAAAAAAAAAGTTGCTAAGATGCTTTAAAAATCAGTAAGAGTTTACTGAAGGGAATGAGCCTGCAGAGTAGAACCAACCCATCACCTGCCCAACGAACAGAAAACCAACTAAATGGAGATATGACACCAAAGCTTCCAGGTAGGAAATCAGGTCACACACAGGGGACTGGGCTTCTTCTCACACTGGAAGGTAGAAGCCAGGGGAGAAACTCCTTCAAACTTCAGCAGGAAAATGACATCTAATCCACAGTTCTATACCCAGACAAACTACCAATTCCGTGTCATTTAAAAGCATTTTCAACATTTTAAGTCTCAAGAAACCCACTTCCCATGTGTTCTTTTGTCAGGATGGTACTGGAGCAAATACGCTACCAAACAAGCATGTCACCCAAGAAAAGAACACACAGGAGCCAGAAAACAGGACTTCTGTTGCAGGACAAAAAATGCAGGACTCTAGCCCAACCTGTGCAGGACAGCAGGTGCCAGAACAGTGTCTGATTCTGTGGAAAACTGTACCGGGAGGCATTTCACAGAGTCAAAGGGTGGAGAAAGAGGCTCAGATCAAACTGAGCAATTAAAAAGATAAGATCGTTATTAAACCTCAAGAAAAATAAGAAGGGCCAATACACTAGTTGGTCCAGCAATAAACAAATGTACATGGTGATAACCATTATGGCTTGGCCAGTTACACACTGCACCAGGGTTTGTAAATGCAATTTAATGGGACATGGCCACACCCGTCTGCTTACACCCTTTTTGGCTGCTTTTGCTCTGTGACTGCAGAGGTGAGTCACCAGAGACTGAACGGCCCACTTACTATCTGGCAACCTTACAGAAAATGTTTGCCAAGCCCGAGATCACAGGAAACATCCGATAACTATTTGCAGGGGTAGGAGGGAAGGGGAAGAGGGTAGAGATGAACTGAAATGATCACCTGCTGTGAGGCTGGACTCTGGTTGCCTGCATGATGTAGGGATGGGCTGGGAAGGACGAGAAACCATTTTTTGTTTTAAGCCTTTTTAAGAGCCATTTGATTATTCAAACTATGTTTGAGTATTGCTTTGATATACCAAAAAAAAGAATTTTAAAACAATTGAACAGAACTTACTGAGATTTAGAGCAGCAATGCCCATGTGCTTCTGGGGGCTCGCCTGCTGCAGCCCTGTAGCTGCCTGGATGCCTGCAGTACATGGAGTCCGGGGGCTGAGCTGGCTGACCACCCTCCCAGGCCCAGCCCACTCCTCCTCCTGGGTCTTCACTCAGCCTGGTACCCCCACCCTGGTTCAGGAGGGACAGTCCTCCAGGGAATGGGGTCTACTGTCCCTGACCCTAGAGACTAAGATTATCCCCCTTCCCGGCTCCCACCCACCCCACCCCAAGACCAAGCGGCAGGAGGGAGCAGTGGGTAGTAATGAGCACCCCCTGCCCCGGCCCAATCCTGCTGTTCCAATGCATGGTCCTGGGCATGGGCCAGACCTCCTATCACCCAGGCCACCGGGTCCACACCCCATCCACACACCCCCTGCTTCCCAAACCACCTCGGCCAGCTTTGGCCAACACTGCCAGAAACGATGCTGACCCAACTGCCAACTCCAGACGCACACATGCCACCGAGGGCCTAGGCCCCTCTGAAACCCACCCTTAGGCCTGGGGCAGAAAGATGCCCATCCCAGCTCCCACCCTCCCAGATGCTGGAAGCGCTGGACAGAGAAAGGAAAGCAGTTTCTCATTTAGCAAGAGAACAGCCAGAGAACAGAGGCCTCACACGAGTTTTCAATCAAGCTTTTAATGAAAAGATCATAAAATAACAGTTTCTCATCACTGTACATTAAGACTGCACGCTTCTGAATGGAGAGATCGGTGAACTGCTTTACTATGACACTTGAGGGTTGCATACCTGCAGCTCTGACCTGAATTTATCCAAATTCTCGAGGGAAGTGAACTCAGTGTGATGACTGACAGTGGCGGTGGCCAGTACAGGAGTGCGATCGTGGTCCCTCCTTCCTGGGAAGGGCGCGTAGCAGGACATGATCCCTCTTCCAGTTCCCGTTAAACAAAACAGCTATAACCCCATCCCTCCCCCTCCCCCTCGAGGTATTTGTGAATGGGCCAGTGCCCAACCTGGGGTCCCCCAACGGGGGAGGGGGAAAGCAAGTGATGGGTGGGGGACAGAGAGGTTCCCCTCAGCACCTGGCCCCACGGGGCCCCGCCAAGTGGAGGGGGGGAGCCCTGGGGATCCTCTCTGCCCTGAGTGAGGTCTGTTATGCAGCATATTTGAGGTCAATAAATTACAGCAATAAATAGCAAGGTGAGGTAGGGGGAGGGGTTCCCGGTAGAAAATTAAAGTGGGGTGACAAGCCCGGTGGGGGATGGGTGGTCCTAGGCAGGGGATCCCGGGCAGCCTCAATTCCCACAGCGCACACCCACCCCCTGATTTGGAATGTCAGACTGAGGCTCTGGTCAGGCCCCGCTCCACCACCCCTTCCTGGCATCGGGTTCACAGGTTCAATGATGCCCAACCTGGCTCTGGGGAATAGCGAGGGCCTTGGTCCCTGCAGGGGGCCGGTAGGGCTGGGATCCCTGGTCTGTTCTGAGGCCTAGCGCCTCTGCTTTCGCCCCAAGCCAAGGGGACGGGACGGATGCGGCCGCCTCTGCCCTGATCCCTGCCCTCCCGGCTGCCCAGGCCTCACCCCGACTCAGGACGGCCGCGGGGAGGGCGGCTGGGGTCCGCCTGCCCAGCCAGCCCGCCCCGATCGCACTCCTGCACAAGGCCAGTCCAGTGAATACTGACGGGTGGGTGTGGGGGCGGGGGCGGCGGACAGCCCAGAGCCCCCAAGTGGCGACCAACGGTAACACACACGGCTGTGTGATGTTCTGAAAGTCCGTCTGGGTCCAGATTGTTCGTTTCACAGGCTGAGGTGTATGGCTATGCTGCGAGTCTCTGAGATTCGTATTTGCTTAAAGGTTCATCTTTTCTTCTTTACCTTTTTTGCAATCCTGGAGGAGCCCCGGTGGTGGGCTCGGTCTGGCGGGAGCGTGCGGTGGTGGAGCCCGGTCTACCGCTCGCTCGCCCCAAGTCTGAGAAATAAATACATTCATCACTGCACAAACATATTGATACAAAAACAACACTGTTCAGAGTGTTTGCACCGTCTGTGTAGGTAAGGACCGGCCCAGTGAGCCCCTCCCACTGCGGGGGTGGAGGTGGGGGTCCCCAGGGGGCGGGGACCCGCTGGAGTCGACGGAGCTGTGCAAAGGTCCTGGCTTTTTGGCTTGAGAGGGACCCTCACATCAACCCACCCGAGGGTCGCAGGCAGAGCAGCGGGATGGGGGCGCACCTCCATCCCAGGGCCCAAGCCCAGGCTCAGGTCCTGTGGCCAGAACTGACAGCCACCCCTGCTGTGCTAGCTGGCAGGACCACCACGGTCTAGCCAGGAGGCCTGGGGGGCGGGTCAGCACGGGCCCAAGCTCTTTGGTGCCAGCTGGGCTGGGAGAGGCCCGGGCTGGGAGGAGGGATCAGGGGCCTCCACGCCCGCCCCGGCCCCACGGCGGCCCCTCTGCCCGTGAGCCGTTCCAGGGCCTACTCAGAAGGGGCTCCGGCGGAAGGTGGGGTTCACTGGGACTGGCCTTTTATCTGCTGAGGTCTGAAACTGTAAAAGTTTATGTAAACAATGAGATAAATATATTAGTATCTTTTTTCTGAGCCCATTGAGGTTCCATACGCATTCAAAATGTGCTTTGGTTTAAAAAATAGGTTTTGTGAATTTGGGTGTGAGCTTTTTTTTCTTTTTTTTTTGTTGTTGTTTATCCTCTTTCCTACATGACATCTGCTATTTTCTGTTTCCTGTTTCTCCGAAACATTCAGGAATTAAGTGACTAAAGCGGAGAACTGTAAGCCGCCCTTGGCCTCCAACAGCCTAATCTCCTGGTGAGGCTCTAACACACGTCCATGCACACACTCACGAGCACGCATTCCACATGAAACCAAAGGAAAAGGAAAACAAAACCAAGTGTCGTGTTAACCCCGCCCGCCCCACAAACCCTTAAAGTCTTAAATAGGAAACTAGTGTTTTGCTTTCTTGTTAAAATACAGAGAAGGCTCGATATATGATACAATACTCAGGTGGGTACAATACTACGTCGCACGAAGGTCGAGTGAGGGCCTCTGCGCCCAGTCCCTGAAGCTCTGTCATGAACCACCTGCTTCACCGGGGGCCACGCCCAGGGGCGTGTGTGCAGCTCCCGCTACAGACTTCTGTCGTGTGGCTTAAGTGCTGACGGAGTAGGGGGGTCGGGAGAGCAGAGGCGCTGGAGGGGCCCTGCCTGACTTGCTGGAACACAAGTCCCCAGAGGGGAGAGGAGCAGCCCGAGGCCGGGGGTACCCCAAGGGCTCAGCAGGGCCCCACGTGGCCTGTGTGCCCTCACTCCCAACACCCACCACTCAGGTCCCTGAACTCAGGCTCTGGTTTCAGCTGGAGGGTCTCTGGAGGGGTGGAGGGTGGGGGTAGGGGATGACTCCGGAATTTTTTGGTCTGAACTTAAAGTAGAAAAAAAAAAAAGAAATGAAAACATGAAGCAAAACGAAGAAGATAAAGCCACTGGTCCAGCCCTGTGGCTGCAGTAGGCTGAGGACAGTGGTGCCGACCTCTCGACCTCGGCCTGGTCTTGTGAGCATGGCTCTAGGCCCATGGAGGTGTCTGAGGCTGGCGGAGAGCCCAAGGCGAGAGGTGAGGGGTACGGTGGGATTCAGGGCTGAGCCCATGGGTGGCAGCCAGCCTCTCCCCAGACCACCCAGAGATGCCAAAGCAGAGCAGGTCCCCACCCTGTCGGGGGGGTAGGAGAAGATATACACATCCCTGTGGTCAGCCCCTCCGCACTGGTCAGGTAGGGGCTGCTGCTCTCCCGAGGTCAGGCTCTTGCAGGCCCAGGGGACAGGATGGGGGGGGCTCACTTCCGCCCCGTCCTGGCCTGGCCGGGAGCCTCCAGGAACTTGTCCCACCGTGTGGCTCCCGTCTCCTGGGCACCTGGTCCTGTGCCGGGGGCTCCCCAGGGGCTGGAGCACCCATACCCCCACTCGGGCCCAGATGGGAGGCAGCTCAGGCTCCCTGACGCCCAGCAGCACACTCAGAACACCTTCAGGGTGGCCAGCTGGCCACACGCACACAGAGGAAGTACAGGTGCCCCTTCTGAGAGAGGGCACAGGCGGGGGGCCCAGGAGGGCGACAGAAGGAAAACACAAGCGTCACGGCCACAACTACCATCACCAACCAACGTCCTGTTCTCACGAATTCAAGAGGTAGCAAAAGGTCAGAAGTCTCTCCACCTTGATGGGCAAGGAAGGAAGGAAACGCGACATGAGTCCACACGTACCGCGCACACCACACACACGGAGAAAATGGAAACGCGTACCAACGTCCCGGCACCGCGGCCAGCCTCCCCCCGCCCCCCACCAACCCCAGACCTTCCAGTTCCAACATTCACATACACGTTACACGGGGTTTTCTCTTAATAAAAAACAAGTACCTCTAAACAAAGAATATTCCTCAGAAACTATGGGAAAAGCACTCTCTCTCCTGAGGCAGCCGAGGCAGGGCTCGGGGCCCAGGGAAGCCTTTGGCCAAGAAGGGCTTCTGGGGCCTGGAGGGTGGGCGCCCAGCCCACAGTCGGGCGTGGGGGACGGGGGTGGCTGCCCCGGTACATTCAGTCTGCAGACCCAGGTTCAGCCCTGAGGGGCCGGAAGGAAAATAAACTCTTGTTGGTTTTGGTTTAAAAAACAAAAAGAAAAAAAAAAAGGAACAGATCAGTAGAAATAACAGCCACACAGGCCCAGAGGGCTCTTTAGTTGTGGAGAGGTAGGCGGTGGGGGCTCCTGACTGTCCCAGCACCAGTGAGCGGTGACCCCTGGCTCGAGGAGGGAAGGTGCTGTCCCCTCCCTCTGGCACCACTCCCCGCAGAGCCAGGCTGGCAGCACAGACACCCCGGCCGCAGCAGCCCTGATCCCCGCAGCGTGGAGGGAGGCCCCCACTCCCCCTGCTCCAACCCGGCCTGCGGGACACCCCCCATGACCCACTCCTGCAGGCCCTGCTATGGCCCTCACGGGGAACTGGGCCGGGCAGGATCAGGAGGCAGACGGCGCAGCAGCCACACGCACTCGGGCTGGGTGCCGGCTGCCCGCTTCTCCCCTTGGTACGGACTGTGGATTAAAGCTCTGGGGGGCAGGGGGGGCTGCACCAAGAACCGCCCCACACCCGGGGCCCGGCCACTGTGCCCCTGCTTTCCTGGGCGCCCGCAGGCCAACAAGGGTCTTTGGCTTCTAGGAGGGGGAGGTGTGCATGCGCAGGTGGCTGATGAGGTTGCGCTGCTGCGTAAACTTGCCCCCGCACAGCTGGCACTCGTAGGGCTTCTCGCCCGAGTGCACGCGCATGTGCTCAGTGAGGCGGTACTGGCGGGTGAAGCGCATGCCGCACTCGTCACAGGCAAAGGGCTTCAGGCCCAGGTGGCTGCGCATGTGGCGCGTCATGGTGCCGCGCTGCGTGAACATCTTGCCGCAGATGTTGCAGGGGAAGGGCCGCGTCAGCCAGTGAGTCTTCTCGTGCTGCCGCAGAGTGGCCGGGTCCTTGTAGGTCTTCTCGCAAACCGAGCACTTGAAGGGCCGGGGCTCGGCTGTGTAGGCCGCGCTGGGCGCCGACAGGTCCTCGGCCTCCTCCTCAGCACCCCCGCTGCCCGTCTCATAGGCACCCTCCTCCTTGATGAAGAGCTCCTCCTCCGTGTGCGTCTCCACGTGCGCGTTGAGCTGCTCGGAGCTGGGGAAGCCCTTGGCGCAGGGGATGCACACATACAAGTTGTCCCCGTAGGACACCGTCTCGTAGCCCTCCTGCCGGTACATGTAGTGGGCGCCGGCGTGGCCGCTGCCGCCCTCGCTCCCACTTTGCCCGCTGTCCTCACTCCCATCCTTGCCATTCTCCTCCTCCTCCTTGCAGGGGTATGAGGGCTCCCCGTAGGGCCCGCCCGCCACCGCATTGCTGGCCAGGATGCCGTTGGGAACCCTGTCCCCGAGCCCTTCGGCCTCCTCCCCTGGGCAGGGGCCCTTCGGCGCCGCTTCCCTCCGCTCAAAGGGGGAGGCGGCCACGGGCTCCTTCTTGGCCCACTCCTTCTTGCGGGACGAGTGCCGGAGGCTCTTGCGGGGGGGCTGCCCGCCCGGCCCCTCCAGTAGGCTCAGGGGGTTGTCCTCGGCCCCCTCCAGATCCATGGGCTCACTGGGGGTGCCCCCCAGCTCGGCGTAAGAGGCACTGTTGGCGACGGGAGGGGCGGAGGCCGAGAGGGGTGAGCCTTGCTGACTGTCGCTCAGCTGGGCTGGGTCGTCGGGGGTGAGGGGGGGCCCGGGGGTGGTGGGGGGCAGCGGGGGGCTCTTCTTGGACAAGTCCAGGCCCAGCTCCTGCTCGCAGCCCCCACCGCTGCCATTGGTGCTGCAGCCACCCAGGCCAGCCTCCCCGCTGGCTGGACAGACCGGCCGGCCCAGGCCGTGCGCGCTCTCCTGGCTGGAGCCGCCCAGGAAGAGCTCCTCATCGGAGCCTTTGGCCTGGGGGAGCTCCTGGGGGGTGTGGGCCCCCTTGCGCCCGTCCACGAGCCCCGGATACCGGGCCTGGATGACAGAGGCCGTGGACAGCCGCTGGCCGCGGGGGGGCCGCCCCAGGCCGGCCCCTCCCCGCCCGGAGCCAAAGGGCTTGCCAGCTCTCTTGAGTTTGCGCCGGCAGAGGGCTGCCAACTCGGGCAGCTGGAGGTAGCTGGCAGCGGTGAGGAGCGTGCTGAAGTTGGGCTCGGCTGGCTGATCACTGGGCAGCAGCTTGCCGGTGTAGATGAAGTCCAGGATCTGCTGGAACACTGTGGAGCTGACCATGTCCGTGTCCAGGTTGATGAGGTTGTCGTGCAGGACCAGGGACTTGAAGTAGATGCTGCTGGCGGCCAGCACGTTCTTGTGGGCCCGGAAGATGGAGTTCTCCACCATGATGATGACGTCACACAGGAAGCCCTTGGTACGCTGCTGGTTCAGCTGCAGCAGGAGCTGCTTCGAGTGGCTGGGCAGCTCCATGTCGGGCCCCATGTCCCCACGCCCTGCCCACACGCACCACCTGCGGGCAAGAACAGGTATGCGCGCGCATCAGCGGGGGACCCTCCTGGGGCCCGGCACCTGGGCAGGGAACTCACGCCACCCAGGCTGCCCGAGAAGGGGGGCGGCACCAGCCCATCTGCAGACTTGAAAACACAGAGGACAATGAAGGGCACATGGTGGCAGGCAACCAAACTGGGATTTGAACTTGGCCCAAGGTATCATCTCCGCACTAAAGGAAGCCAACCACGTGCCCAGATGGGACCCAAAGGTCTTTGGCCCGTCTTTGGCCTCATAGACCCAAAGGCAGGGGTCTATGAGGTGCTTGGTGGCTGGACTTCTCACGTGGGCATGCAGCTTCCCAGCTTTCGAGACAAGCCAGAAATCCAGGTTTTCAGGTGAAATCACCCCATGCAAAATGAAGGTTCTTTTTCCTTAAATACCACGTGGGCCAGATCAAACATGCAGCCTCTGGTCTGCGACCTCTGCTCTAGGCTGGGTCTCTCTCCAACAACCCTAGAGGCTTCCCAAACTCTGAGGTTTACCAGCATCACGTGACACTGCAGCCCAGCTGCCGCCCCCACCCTACAAGGCCTTGCCCCACCACAGGCACTGAGCACCCATCCCCCCTACCCCCTGCCTGGGCCTCCAGGTGCTGAGAAGGAAAGGCAGCTTGGCCAAACCCTGGCACCGCTGGGCCCCAGGGACTTTCTGGGCAGGGCAGGCAGTGCTGTCTGAGCCTGGGAAACTCGCCAGACTGGCACAGATGCTAACTGACGTCACTGAGGAAAACACATGCAGAGGAACTCTGTGGTGGCTGCGTGGCAGTGTGCACAGGGGTCTCTGGGAGCAGTGTGCCCCAACCATGCACCCACCCCACTGGGCAGCAGGGCCACAGCGCAAGGCCGTGGCTCCCCACCCCTCCAGCCACTCAGGAGCTTGTGCCCTCCCACAGGTGCTCTGAGCCATGAGGCCGACAAGGGGCTTTCATGTCCTTCTGCTCACGGCCCAACCTCGGAGAGGAACTGACTTCTCTGAGCCTCCCCCACCCGGGATCAGCTCCTACCAGGTGCCCAGCCCTGCCTCCCTCAGGACAGAGCCTGGAGGGGTTGCACCCACCTGCCTTCCTCCCACTGGCTCGTACCTGCCCTTGTTTGCAAAGACAGAGAAAAACCCCCAATGATCCTGTGCACCCCAAGGAAGACTTCGAGCGCCCAATGACCACATGGGCTGGCACTCAGGGACTGACAGCAGGAGGCAGCAAGCACCTCAGGCCAGCTCGGCCTTGTCAGGCTGTTCAGAGGCTGGAGCCCAGGTCGTGCAGGAACCAACCCTCCGCCACTCCCTGCCCCCGAGCCAGCCAGGAAGGGACAAAGAGCCCAAGGCGTGGCCTCCACACTGGCCTGGACACCTAGCCCCAGCACCCAGGACAACTGGCGAGGGGACTAGCCAAGGGCAGGAGATCCTGGCCTCCGAGAGCCAGTGAGTCCACAGCAGCCTTCCTCGCCAAGCCCCAGCCTCCCCTCTATGCTGCCAGCGCTGCCCGCACACAAAGGACTGCAGGCTGCCCAGAGTCCCCAGGAGGAGGAGCAAACGTCCTCCCTCTGCCGCCCCCGCCCCCAGCTCCCCCTCCCTGACCTACCGGAGTGCCAGGGGCCCAGAAACCATGTGAGCAGCAGCCAGCGGGGGTGGCCTCCTTGAGCGCGTGGCCTCCCTGGGGGTGCATCAATGCCTGGTCACCTGGGGAAGGGAAGACAGACAGACATGGTCACCCACAAAGGCATCAGCAAGGGGAGGGGGGAGGTGCTGGGGGCCCTCGCTCCCAGGAAGGTCTGGGGGTCTCTCTGGCTGGGACGCCCAGACAGCTGGGCAAGAGACAGTGGTCATAGTGCCCACAGTCAGTCCCCGTGGCAGGAAGAACGCAGGTTTGGGGAGCTCGCCTGCACCCTCCTCCCACCCACCCCCACAGATTTAGGATACTCCAAGGGCCACCTAGATCTGGGGGAGCTGGTGGCAGGCACACAATTCCTGGAGGGCGGGCAGGCGTGGTGGCAGGAGGCCTGGGCAAGGCCCTTTCCAGGCTGGCCACATTTACATAACAAAAGGTCAAAATTGGAGGCGCTGGTGCAACGGGCTATTTATAAGAACCAGTCTCAACCGCTTCTGGCTCTCCTGCTCCTTCCCTTCCCTCCGGGTCTGCTCTCCCCCTCCAACCCCCGCCCAGAGCGCCCAGCCCCCTCCTGCCCAGCCCAGCCTGACCACATGGCGTTTGCAGGCTCACTCTTTCAATACCAGCCCACCAAGGCCGCTGGCAGCTGCTGCCAGATGCGGGTGGGCTCCACCTGCCCCCCCAGAGCATTGGGTCCTGCGGGACGGGGTCCTGAGGCTCCAGCTCCTTGTCCCCAACTCCAGCAGGCCTGGGCGCCCTTGGAATGGAGCCAGGGGTGGGGGAGGAGGCCTGCAGCAGCCTGGAGCCCATCCCTGCCTGCCCTTCCCCCGCCCCCAGGGCCAGGGAGGCTCAGCAGGTCCCTCAGGAATGTGACCAGACCCGGGGTGCAGGGTGGCCGGGAGGCCTCGGCTCGAGCCTGCCAGCTGTCTCTCGGCCCCAAGCACAGCTCCCCTCTTGCAGGGGTTGCTGGGGGAGGGGGCACGGTCAGCCCAGAGGGCAGGAGAACCAGCTCTGTAGGTCCAGCAGCCTGAGAACGTCCACGTTTCCCCGAGGGCAGCCTGGGCCCCTCATCAGGCTCCCGGCCAAGAGAGGCCAGAGACGGAGCCAAACCCTGCCTGGGGAGGGGGGCGGAGACCACCGCAATGCCGCCGCCAGTGAGAGCGGCCCAGGAGAAAGGATGGGAAGCCACATCAGGAACCCCACCAGACCCGAGGACAACCCAAGCCCCGCCCGGGCACAATGCCCACCCAGCAGCCTCTGCCTCAGCCTGGGCCAGACTCTGCAACTGGGGCTTCCTCGCCCTTGTTGGAGATCAGGTCGACCAGCCTGGTCACTGCAGCCTGGGCAAAGCCCAGCAACAGACCAAGTGACTGCCCTCGAGCTTGACCTACCCGTGGGGAGGCCCAGCAGGACCGGGCAGAGCAGGCTGTGCCCTCTGCCGGGCAGGGGTGGGGGTGGGGGCGTGTCACACAGAGCTGCCTGCTGGGAGTGCATGTCCACCAGGAAGCTGCCCTGCCTGCCGGCCACCCCAGGCTGAGTCGAGCGTGGGCCTACATCGTGTCCATAAGCGAGGACACATCTCACCACAGGTGATGGCCAGGACCCCTAGAAAGTGTTGCTCCTTCCCTCCCAGAGGCCTTTGCCCTCCGGCTCAACGGTGGGTGTGGGAGCAGCAAGCGCCCACCCCGGAGAGCCCACAGCAGCAGGGTAGAGAGGGCTAGAAACAGCACTGTGGGGCTCACCAGGCAAGCTGGCAGATGCCCACTGGGTATGGGGCTGGTGCCCAGCCCTGGCAGGAGCCCACCACGGGCTGGAATGAGGCTGCCGCTTGGCCCCAGCTCCTGGCACCCAGCAGCCACCTGGTAGCAGGCCCAGCAGCGTGCCTATCAGCCCCAAGGATCCCATGCCCAGCAGAGCCCCACTGCCCACCCGGAGCACTGGCTCCAGAATGCCCAGGATCTGGGGCAGTGGGACAGGTCAGTCAGATGGGTGCGTGGTTGTCCCCAGATGGGCTGACCCTGACTCCGGCAAGGAAGGCGGGGAGGGGGCAGCTCTGCTCTCTTGTGAACAGAGGGGCCTGGATCACCTTCCCAGGTCCCTGTTCACAGGATGGCCAGCACCCACCTCCCCAACAGGGCTGCAACAGGGCTGACGTGGGACAGGTCCTGACTGAGATCTCATTTCTTCTTCCCTCCAGGATCAGGCCTCAGAAAAGCCAGGGAGGCAGGCCCGGCTGGCCCCCGCCTGGCCCCTGACCCCACACACACTGAGGACAGGCCTGGGGCCTACAGAGCACATGCCCAAGGCCAGGCCCCTACAGCTGCGCAGGGATCCCAGGCAAGACAAGGCTCCACCCACGTCACATGGTCCACATGGGCTGAGGGCTCCCCTCCTGGAACCCACAGAGGGCAGGAGGCTATGAGAGGAGGTCAGGCTATGAGAGGAGGTCTCCACATGAGAGTGGCCCTTGTTTAAGCAGAAAGCCAAGGAAAACGGCTCCAACCCCAATTCCGACAGGAGCCACTCCAACTTAGCCTGGACACCCACTGAGCCCAGAGCCTGGGCGCCAGGAAGCCTGGGCCCTCAGGCTGCTCCAGCCTTCAGGTGGAACCCCCTGGGGAACAGGCAGGCAGCCCTGCCTCCCTGGAGCCTGGCAGCGGGCACCCCTCCCTTCTGGAGACAGAGGAGGGCATCCCATGCCTACCTCCAGCCCACAAGGGGGGCCTGAGCTCAGGGTGTGGTTTCACCCTTGGGCGATGCTCCCAGGAGACTGTGGGCCCCTCTCTGCAATGTCCTATCTCCCTAGGCAGGAAAGAGCCCCCAAAGAAGCCCCGCGCACCCTGGCTGAAATGACTCGCCCCACCCATACCCAGCCAGGATGGAGGGTCCTGGAAAGAAGGGTGAAGACAGGAAAAGGGGGCCTCCCCACCCCTCTTTGGGCAGGCCTCGTCACCCAGGTCCCCAGGAACCCTGACCCCTCCTCCCTCCCCAGAGCACACCTTCCGCAGGAGGCCCAGAGCTATGCTGGGTCCCCCCGGAAAAGTTCGCTCCCGGCCTAGCCCAAAGCACCCAATGGGAGGCTACTGTTGCTTCTTAACCACCTTCTGGCCAAAGAACAACAGCCAGAAGTCACAGAAGAACACAGGACTCTTCCAGCTGAGAGTGAGTGAGTGAGTGAGTGAGTGAGTGAGTGAGTGTGTGTGTGTGTCCTGTGTGTGTCTGTGTCTGTGTGTGTTCCCAGCACCCACGTAGGGCTCCACTGGCGGTGGGAGTCACAAGGACACCAGGCCACCGCCATACCCCCAGGGGCTTAAGCACATCTGACTGTGTCATTGAAAGCCTCAGACACACGTATCCACTGCCCCCCCAACTCTGGGCCCAGCCGACCCCTGCTGTGGCCACCTGGTGCTCCAGGTGTGGCCCCGACAGGTGTGAGCACTGCCCCTCCCTGCAGGCCCAGCCCCTCCCAGGCTGCAGGAGGGCAGCTGGAGGGCAGAGCGAGAAGGCCTGGAAGGTCCCAGCACCCAGGATCCAGAAGAGCCTAAGGCCCAGCCCCCAACCCACCCCTCCAGCCCCAGGTTCTCCTCACCCCATACCAGTTGGAGGGCACCCTGCCTGTGGGGAAGCCTCAGAAGTGTTCTCTCCACCTCCAGTGCCAGATAAGAGGACAGGTTCTGGGGGTTAAGCAACTTGCCCAAGGTCACAAGAGCAAGCAGGTGGCAGAGCCTGACTCCAGACTTTCCTACCCTGGGGACAGACACCTGCACCTCCTTCTCCCAGGGGCAGGGCAGGGGAGCCAGGAGGGCCTCGGCCTGCAGCTTCCCCTCACCTCCCCCTCCCACAGCCTACCTCACAGCAGGCCTCACCCGGGCTACACCACCCAGGGGCAGGCCTACTCTGGGGACCCAGGCTGTGCCCTCTCTGGCCTGCCCCTCCAGACATGGGTTGGTGGTGGGTGGGACCCACTGCTCTGGGCGAGCCCAGCGGGTAATTCGGCCCAGTCCTGGATGCCGGCCAGCAGCTCCTGGCTCGTCTCCCAGACCATCCTCCTGGAAAGCAACGGGCTCCACGAATGCCAAGAGCCCTGCCCTCCTTCGGACAAGACTTCTATGAAATTAACACTGAGTTCCATCAGCACGCTGGTGACGTGGTGATCAGGGCCTGGGGCCGGCCTTCTCCCTCAGGTCCCTGAGCAGTGCGGGAGGTGGCATCCACGCACCCCAGCCCGACCTCCCTGAGCCTGCCCCCAAATGCCTGCAGCCCCACCTTCCCACATGGGCACTCCCACCCAAGAGGCTCATGGCACCACGAGGGGAGGCCTGGCGGGGCCACAACCGCAAACCCCGCTCTCCAGGGCTCCAGGGCCTACACCCCAGGCCTACAACCCGCCCGTTACTCCCACTCCCAGGACGACCTGGGGACCTGCAGCTGGATTTCCCCAGCTGGCACTGGCACAGCTGGCTGGCTGGCACGGGGGAGGGTGGGGGGCAGGGTCACACTGGGAAGCCCCCAGCCTGGCTGAGTCTGGCCAAGAGTGTTGAGCCAGTGAGACAGGGGGTGAAATGGGGAGAGGCAGGTGAGAGTTGCCCGGAGCACGGTCACTATTATGAAAACTTCCAGACTGTGCCCACACTGCACTTCCCCCCATCCCCACCTGAAGGGGCCCGAGCTCTAGGTAAGAGGCTTGCTTGTAGCAAAAGAACTAGAGCCTGGAGGCAGGGAGCCTGTGGGAAGCTGGCGGGGCAGCACGGCCAACAGGGAGCATCCCGATCAGGCAAGGAGCAAGGAGCTCCTGCTGCAGGGAGACAGGCCCTGGCGAGCTGGCTCCTGCGCCCCCAGCCCCACTTCCTACTTGTCCTGCTGGGTGTCCGGCACGGTCCAGGGACCAGTGGCAGCATCACCCAGGGTTTTTGTTTCTTCTTTTAGTTTTTTTTTAAATAATATTTGTTTATCTGGCCATGCCATGTGGCATGTGGGATCTTTGTTCCCCAACCAGCGATCGAACCTGCACCCCTTGCACTGGAAGCACGGAGTCTTAACCACTGGACCACCAGGGAAGGCCCTAGCCCAGGGTTTTGAGAAACGCAGACAGTCTGGCCTCACTCCAGACCTCAGAACCAGAACCTGCACGCACACTGGACTGCGGATTACAAGCTTTCTACTCCCCAGAAAGCCCGACGCTCGGCAGGTAGTAAATGCTCAGTGATGGGGGTCAAGGGGAAGGAAGCGGCCCCAGAACTCGAGAGATCGAGGTGGCACTCCATTACTGCGGGCGTCTTAGAGGCGGGACAGTGGCCATGGGCGGGCAAGGGGTTCTGGGCACGGGTGGCAGGCAGAGTGCAGGGAGCCTGGGCCACCCGCTGCAAAGGAGTCACCGTCCCCCACCTACCCCAGGATACCTTTCAGGAGTCACAGAGCAGCAGCTGCCCAGCCCACGGCTCCTCCAGGACAGAGACTCCAACATCACAACTTCAAACCCAACCCTAGAAGGTCACTATGTCTTACACTAACTAAGGACTCTCAAATTTTTTATTTTTTTATTTTATTTTTTTTTGTGCTATGCGGGCCTGTCACTGTTGTGGCCTCTCCCATTGCGGAGCACAGGATCCGGACGCGCAGGCTCAGCGGCCATGGCTCACGGGCTCAGCTGCTCCGTGGCATGTGGGATCTTCCCGGACCGGGGCACGAATCCGTGTCCCCTGCATCGGCAGGCAGACTCTCAACCACTGTGCCACCAGGGAAGCCCTCAA
>NW_021145644.1:0-10684 GCF_002837175.3 Physeter macrocephalus
TAAACCAATGGACATCAGGCCTGGACTTGTGTGGGGTGGAGAGAGATGTGCTCTCCTGCTGAACAGGGTCTCAGAAAATGTGAATTAGAGGCCCTACAGGTTTCTTCCTCCTTAAAATTAGCATGCCTCTACCACTGTGTGAATTATTATTTTATTTTATTTATTATTTTTTAAATTATTTATTTATTTTTGGCTGTGTTGGGTCTTCATTGCTGCATGCGGGCTTTCTCTAGTTGCGGCGAGCAGGGGCTACTCTTCGTTGCAGTGCGTGGGCTTCTCATTGCCGTGGCTTCTTTTGTTGAGGAGCACGGGCTCTAGGCACGCAGGCTTCACTAGTTGTAGTGCACTGGCTCAGTAGTTGTGGCTTGTGGGCTTAGATGTTCCGCGCCGTGTGGGATCTTCCCGGACCAGGGCTCGAACCCGTGTCCCCTGCATTGGCAGGCAGATTCTTAACCACTGCACCATCAGGGAAGTCCCTGAATTATTATTTTAATATTAAATATAATTTAAATACTAATGTGGCATTTATACACCAATCCCATCAGCCATTCGTTGAGGACTGCTCCTAGGAGACATTAATTACCTGGCTCCCTGGCTTGTCTTGAATGTGTGCAAGTGGTCTCTGGTGGTCAGAGAAAGGCTTCACGTAAAGAGAGGCAGATGTTAACAATTGGAAATTGAGCCAGCATTCACTGAAATGGGAAAGGACCAAGGGGAAAAGGATGAGGAACCTATAGCATCTGCTAAAGTGACCATCCCTCCATGTGGTTGGGGTGAAGGTGAACTTGCCCTCTTGGGCCATGTCCCAGATCTGGTCAGTGAGAGACTCCGCATCCCCTTGGTCAAGGTTACAGTTCTGGTAGGGATAGGGAGTGATTGCTCATGACCCAGGCTGAGCCAGTCAACAAACCTCAGACTTGAGAATTCTGAGAATTCTGCTAGAAATATTGGGCAAGAGATTTCTAAACTGAGATGATGTAATCCTGGGGTTACCAGGGACCACCACAAGGAGAAAGCCTGCTGGAAAATGAAACCAACACAGACTAACCCAGAGCTGAGAGATACTGAGTCCTGATGAGATCATCTGAATACCTGGATCTAGCCGGGTCTCAAACTCATGCCCTTAGACTTTTTAATTAGATGGAACAATAAATTCCCTTTTGTCTTAAGTTGTAACTTGAGTTGTATTTCTGTCGATTAAAACTAAAATAGTTCTGACCAATACATAGGGCAATCAAGATCCTCCAAAACACGGTCCCAATTCAAGTATCTATTGTTATCTTCTACAATTCTTCTACTCATACCCTGCACTGCTTCCAGACTTGTAACTGACTGGATCTCCTTTGTATACACACGCCCCACCCACTCCGAGCATCACTCACCTCGTTCCCATCCTCCAGGACTGCCTATCTAAATCCTACCCATTGTTCAAGGAGCAGCTTCAATCCTGTCTCCTCCAAAAAGCCATACCAACCAGCCCAAACCACAGCTCTGCATCATTCACGTGATGCTTCTCATAACGTGGTTATTTTTGTACTGTTGGTGCGAGTATGTTTTCCTGGCTCCCCATCAAGACTAGAAGCCAAGTGTGTAACTGTGTCTTGCACAATGCCCATAATGGACTAATATTGCTTATGCAAAACAACACCTAGGTTGACTCAAATCTCTTTTTGAAAATGTCTTAAAGCTAAATAAATGGATGACAGTTTGGGTTGGTCGCATGAAGAGCTTAGAAGGCAAGCACTACTTCTCCGTTTTGCCTAAGACCAACTGAGCAGAATGTTGCTGAGGGAGACCCACCAAGGAATCTATCACTTCACCCACACAGCGGGGTACGACCTTTTCCTGAGCATCCCAGGCTGCAGCTCACAGACCCCTGGTAGCAGGTATCTGCCATTCCCAACTTCTCAAAAGTCTTTGCGTAATCTCTCCACATTTAAAGGATATTTACGTTAGTGTGTGTGTGTGTGTGTGTGTGTGTGTGTGTGTGTGTAGACATTTCTCACCTTCCTGGGTACAGACATGTGGCTTAGATTTTGTCGCTTAGATGCACCCACAAGAGACTGTGATTTGAAAGTCAGCTGAGGAAACAGGAGGGGTGTGGGCATACTTCTGGGAGGTTTCTGGGAGTGGAGGTGCAGTGGCTGCACCCTGCCTGCAGCAGAGGCAAGCATGGGTCCGTGGTTGGCAGTGGCAGCCACTCTCTACCAACCCAATCCTGCAGGGTGGTTCTAGGAACTGTTCCTAGAGGTTCAGCTTAAAACCTGCTGCTCCAGCCCTCCTGGCAATTCTACGAGCTTCCCAATGTCCCCAAATAAACTCCTTCCTGCTTAAACCAGCTAGAGTGAACTCTGTTGTCTGCAACTGAGTGTTCTGATCAGTGTAATACTGATGTCTGTTGTGTGACCCAGTGGCTTTCCCCATGTCCCAGGCAATAATCAAAGTTATGTGACCTCTCCGGGCTGATGGCCAGCCTCAGTTCTTCTAGAGGTCAAAAACTCTGGAGCTTTTGGAGTTATCTCCTATTTCACTCTTGGAAGGAAGAGAAGGGGTTTAGCAGAAAGACCAGGTGGCCCTGGAAAATCTGCTCAGGTTCCTGGCATTCTGGAACTTCTTTCTGGTCTGACTGGGGATTTTCCCATTCACCCCAAAAGTGACTTTTAGTTGATTAGAAGGTTTCACTAAATAAATATGAAACCACTTTGTGTCTCGTAAAGATTTTTATGGCACCAGAAATTCAAGATTTAAAAAAAATAAAAGCAAAAACCCAAGTCTCTCTCCCAGCGTGAGGCTGCCTCTGACCCTACAGACCAAGTTCCTCTAGTTCAGGTTCCTCTTGTTGGCATCTGACTCAGCTAATTTTCCCCTTTTTGGGCTGCCTGAAGACCTTTCTCAGATCCCCCACCCCTGCTCCTGCACAGCTGCCTAAATCATATTTTCCGCTGGAGTGGCTGGTGACTTCCCAATAAAACTTGACCATGTGTCTGTGAGGTCTGGGGTCTGGAGCTGGGTTTAGGGTTGGGGATCAACCTTCATAAATGCCTTTTCTCTTCTGCCTGATCCTGAATTCTAAGGTAACCCTTTCCTCCCTCTGCTTTGCACTCTCTACTCCAGCCGGCTCCAGACTAAGCCAAGAATTCCCCAATCAGCAAGTTCGGCTGCCTGTCCAAACTTTATGGTCTCCTTGAAGGGTGCCATGGGGGACAAGGATACCAGGTAATTGGGATTCCCTAATTCTTCTAGTGCAGAAACACATGCATTCTGGCTTTATTTACATGTGGCCACCAAAGACGCTCCACAGGAATTCTTCCCTATCACCCTTCCAGTGTTCGTTCATCAAACACTTATTCCCTAGAGAAATGCTCTGGACTGAAACCCTATAAGAAGATAGGTTCAGGATGGCTTGCCAGGGTCTGTCGCAGAGAGGTTTTTGTGGACAAGTCCTGGCCAGCAGCTTAAGGGGAAACAAGGTCCCAGGAGGCCCCCGACTGTCTGATCACGTGACCCTCTTGGCTCCGTTACAAGGACATCCTGTTCCTCTTGGAGTGATGGCTCTACTGGGGAAGTGACTGTGTCATATCTGGGACAGGAAAAAAGCTATTTCAAGTCTTGAAGTAATCACTCACTCAATTAATGCAGCCTTTTCAGGAACTGCCCAGACAGTAGAGAAAGACCAAACTTGAGGGAGGGTAAATAGAAGCCGATGTTGCCACAGCAAACCTGGACCACCCTGGAGGGAGAAGATAGGCAAGGGATTGCCATGTCGCTCCTCCATGTGACGCATTTTTGCACAGCCATGAAATGATGACAGGTGGAGATCAATACACATGACCCGCAAGCCAAGATTCAGAGGCCTCTCCACACTTCCATGTAGGCAGGGAAGAATGGGAACATCCTCAAGTTCACAGCATCCTTGCATTTCAAAAGCACATTGAGTAACAGAATGGTACCTGAGGGCTGTGAAGATCTCTCCTTGGCTGGCTAGGGTCCCCCGTGTGCAATGGGAGAGTTAAGGGACCTTATTTGTATATTTCCTTCAGGAATTCTGGGAGTCAGACCCAAAACTTATTTCCTCATCAGTAGGGTAGACTGGGGGAAATCAGAGTTACATTCAGAAAACTCATGGACCCACACATAGTGACCAGTCAATGGTTTGGCCACCACTCTTAAGGAAATAAGAGAAGTGGGAAATGCCTTATTCCTGGAGAAATCATCTGTGTTTTCACCATAATGCATTACCTGGGCCTGCCTGGTACATTGTAGGTGTTCAACACATACTTACTGGGTGAATGGGTTTATGTTTATGTGTAGAATTTTTATGTCATTCTACGTTCTCATTTTCCTTAAGAACAGAGACCATACAGCTGTCTGAGTCTCAGGGTGGTATAAACTCTTGAGTCTGTATTTCACTCTCAACATTGAATTAGTCAACCATGACAATTTTCTTTATTTGCCTAATAAACAAAAAGGAAAGGCAATGAAAGGCAGAAGGGTAATTTACTATAAGTCTGTAAAGCTCTGGGTTTACCTCTAGGAAACCCTGGCCTCACCCAAGTGGTCTCTCCATTATCATGCAAAATCAAAGAAAAATAACATTTCTCCCAGAAATTCCAGGGCAGTTGTTTTGAACATCAGATTGGAGATGGCAGATATTTGACATGCTTGCTACTGCTTTATATTCTGTACCCATGACAGACATCACTAATCAATCATTATAATGCTATATCACAGACCTTCAGAGTCTTTCTCAACATTGCATTCCGGGCAGCCACTACCAATCGAATAGGATTCACACAAGAAAAGAAATCAACTTGTCATCCTTGCTGTAGCCCATGACAGTATGTGATACTTTGGTATCCCAAAGCAATCTGGAGATCTCACAATACTCTTTATAATAACAGTGAACACAGAAATTACAGAATTACAGATCTGAAAGGGACCTTAGAGATCATCTAGTTTAATTCAAAATACAAGATGAGACTGGAGCATCTTGTATTGCAAATAGGGACCCTGATGTCCAGAGAGGTTGCGCAACTTCCCCAAGGTCAGAGCGTTAGTTAATGGCATTAACATTCCCTCACGTATGTATAGTGCTTTAGAGATAACAAGGTATTTTTACCTGAAGCATTGCGTATGATCATTCACTCATTTAATAAATATTTATTGAATTCCTACTGTGTTCCATGTACTGTGCTGGAGACTAGGAAATTAGCAGTCAGTAAAGAAAAGAAAAAGGTTTGATTCCTTCCTTCCAGTTAGGTAGGGAACCTTAAAATAACTCATGACCTGGGCAGGACAGACACTACTCTCCTCAGCATTTTAGGTACTAGGCAGATGACAATAAAGAGAGGATATGACTCTAATAAAAAAATGGTAGCTCTGGAATTTACAAGATCCCTCAAACTGCCACTTTTAGATGTAGTCACTACTGTGTGACATGTAAGGATCAAATTTCCAGACCCTCCAGTCATTTGTTAACCAACCCTCCCCCTATTTCTGGAGGCACAAGGTATGAAGGAATCTTCCTGGATCTACCTCTCTATTCAGGAAACAGTGGTGAATTCTCTCAACGCTGTTTAAAAAATTTCAAAGGGCTTTTTTCTGAAGACCTCTTCTCACAGAGTGATGAGAAAAGCACAGATATGGCAATGCAGAGTCTTGGCTCCTGTTCCCGCTTATGTCTCTCACCAGCAGGTTCATCTCGGACAAGTCACATCACCCCTCTAGGTCTCAGTTTCCCCATCTGTCAGGGAAGTAGTTTTGAGCCATGAGATCGCTAAGCTTCCTTTCCCCTGACACCTGACAACTCTGCCTGATCAACAAAAGGACAAGTGGATCAGCCATACTTGACCTTCTCATTTGACCAGACATCCCATGTAACAGCTGTCTTTACAGCCCAGGCCCATCCTGCAAACAGCAGCTCCAGGGAAAGTAGTGTGGTCCAGCATAGCCCAAAGTACCAAATTCTAATCATGGACCCAACTGATCACGCGACCAGAGGCAACCAATCCAACCTCCACATGTCATGGTTTCGTCCTCTCTCACACAACAGTAATGATACAATCAAAGGTGAAGCCAGATGTGGAAATGCTTTGAGAATATTAAGATGGGATCAAGAAGGGAAAAAAAGAACTGACCTCAGTAACTTTGGAAAATGATGTTTTGACTGGAATCCACAAGGCTAAAGACAAAAAGAACTCTACAAAAATACAGTATTCCAGTCAAAATTTTGTTCTTCATAGAGATATGGGTTAGCGATTCTGAAACTACATGTTAAATAGGGTTGAACAAATAACTATAATATACAGACAATAGGAGCCAGGTTTCTTATTGTCAGAGAAAGAAGTGACAATGAAGAGAGAGGGAATGCTAGAATGAATCCTGCAGTGCTGGATCAGAGTTGGAGATATCAGTATGAAGTCATTGTTATTTACGTATATATGCAGATAGACAGATACTGAAATAAATACAGATATGTGCATATACATGGGTAAGTATACATATATATATTTCCTAACTCTGTCCACAGAGAGGGTGTAGAAGCAATGACACCCAGTAGCAAAAAGCACACCAGGAGCTCAGAACTTGGTTTCTAAATACCATTCTCCAGTAAAAGGGCTCCTCAGAGAAACAATTGATTCTAGGGCTGGAGCAGGGAAAATACATGGTGAGCCTGGAACATCTTATGGTACCAGAAAGTAAAGAAATGGAAAAAAATGGGGGATACACCAAAAGGACACAGGAGCCAACCTGAAAATTCCCAATGACCAAAGCTGCAACAATTTGAGAAAGTATTGGTTATAACTCAAAGAATAAAGTAAATATCCATGAGTCCATGCTGATATAAATAAATAATTGAATAACTAAGTCATGGAGAAGAGACAAATCTTCTTTATATGTGGATTCTTCCTCCTCAAAGGAGTGGAGCTTCATATCCCTCCCTTTGAAAGTGGGCTGGACGTGGTGATTCACTTCCAATAAGTAGAGTCTAGAATGGGAAAAACAGTAACTTTACAGTGGAGAAAACTGGCAAAGCCACCTTACTCATGTGATCAAGGTTAACCTCACCACTGATTAGTCATGTTGGTGTCATATACCATCTGATATGGTGTGAAAAGCAAGGGCAGTTCACCTCTGTGGTATTCTTCCAGAAAATCCATAACCCTGGTCTGATCCTGAGAAAAACTCAGACAAATCCAGATTGAGGGCCATTCAGTAAAACACCTGAAAGTGTCAAGGTCATGAAAAATAAGGAACAACTGAGAAACCTTCACAGATCAGAAGAGACTTGACAACTAAATGCAATATGGTATCCTGGAACAGAAAAAAGACATTAGTGGGAAAACTGGGGAAATCCAAAGAAAATCTGTAGTTTAGTTAATGGTATCATACTAATGTTAATTTCTTAGTAAAGTAACCCAGGGAAATGCTACCTGTAAGAAAGGATCGTTACACCTGAGTTTAGAGGTAAGGCTGGAATCCTAGACAACTAACTACAAGATGCCCATCCCAGTGGCCAGGGACCAGATATGCCATGGTTTGAAACAAATTCTAGGAGAGGACCAGAGTTAAGGGAGAACACCTTGGGTGAGAGTTGATAGCCGTCAGGGTGGGAGATGGAAAGCTGTATGGGGCCTTCCCAGCCCTCACTCATGTCTCAGTGATGTGAACAGGCTCCCGCAGGAAATCATTTCTGTTCTACCACTTAGTTCTTACCTCTAGGCAAAGTCATTCTGTGGAAGTTGTTTCTCTGAAAGGGGCCTGGTTTGTGATCAGAATCTATTGTCAGGGAGAAAAAGTTCCTTCTCCCACACAAATGCCAGGCAGTGGATGGTGCCAAATGGTCACAGGACCCTCATTTTCTGCAACAGTGATTGCTTTGTGTAAAGGGGGCAAGATGCCAGAGCAACCGCTGGGGAAACAGCCGGCTGCATCAGAGGGCTCCGAGCTTTTGGGGAATTTCAGACTGAGATGGGTGGAAGAAGAAGAACTTCACCACGTGGTCCCGCCATCTTCCGGAAGTCCTTGTCGGGGAAATAGTGGAGAGACACTGTTTGTTCCTGTTCTGCAGATGCAACAGCAACACTGGTGACATCAGAGCAGAGCCCCTCCAGAGGGGACAATGTTTAAAACTAAGCATCCTCTAGAATGAGTTACCAGAGTAGCCAAGATTTTCAAAGAGGGGGGTTAATTCCTTTAAGTGTTTAAGTTTGTTCATTTGTTGTTTTTTTTTTAATAAATTTATTAATTTATTTATATTTTTTATTTTTGGCTGCGTTGGGTCTTTGTTGCTGCACGCGGGCTTTCTCTAGTTGCGGCGAGCGGGGGCTACTCTTCGTTGCGGTGCGCGGGCTTCTCATTGCGGTGGCTTCTCTTGTTGCGGAGCACGGGCTCTAGGTGCATGGACTTCAGCAGTTGTGGCTCACGGGCTTTCGAGCACAGGCTCAGTAGTTGTGGCGCACGGGCTTAGTTGCTCCACGGCAGGTGGGATCTTCCCGGGCCAGGGCTCGAACCCGCATGTTCATTTGGTTTTGATGGAGACCTTTTCAAAGCCTGTTACTTGCTCCCCCACCTTATTAAACAGAGCTGGAGAACATAAACTAACCTTTCTTGGGTGGTTGCTGGTCATCATGGTGAACAGCAGTTATGCCAAGTGCTTCGACACAGAAGACCATTCAGCGTTTGGGACATTTGCTGAATGGGTGGTGATCTCAGCAACGGCCCTGAAATTTGCTTTCTTGAAAGAATTCCTGACATCAGCTTGGTTTTCCTTCAGAAAAGTGCAATGCATGTTCCCACTTCTTCACAAAGGCGAAACACAGAGCACTGACCCCAGAAGTTGTGTGACCTTGGCCAAGTGATGTCATCTCTTAGTGGCTCAGATTCTTTAACTGTAATATCAGGAATAATGTTATGCAATTAGATAATGCATGTTTAGAACATGCACGAGATGCATTAGAACAATGCTTAGCAGAACAGTGCCCAGCACATAATAAGAATTCAATGTGCTAATTATTACTATTTACAGATGAAGACAAGTCCCCACATCGGATTGATTTCATCTACTTCCTTCTGCTATGTGTTCACCAACATTGCTATCTGGGAAGCCACACCCCTGGTGACTTCATCCCCTGGGCCTCATGTGGCCACCAGCCCATTGTGCAGTTTCTAATCAACGCGACTCACCTCCAGCCTGTAACTTGCCTAGTAAGAAAGGGCAGAAAGAGTGTTCCCTGGGTCAGGCTCCTCACCGGACCAGGGGCCTCTCGCAATCCATCCCAGACGTCCCAGAAGGAAGCGCTCTGCAAAAGTGCGCTCCGCTGTCTCTGCGCTCCTGGGGGCACTTCCGCCGGGTTTGGAAAATGAGCACCTGACTGAGATGGAACTAGAAAGCTCCGGGAGACGCGGGCCCAGGACTTCATCAGGAACTGGGGGCAGTGGGGTGCTTGGAGCCCTGGGGCAGCCAGGGTACCGGCTGGCACAGCCCCCATCGCCCTTTCCCCCAAAGTCCTCAAGGAGGGCACACTCTGGCCTCGAAGTTCGTCTCTCTCCCGGTGGCATCACCCTCAGCGATTCCAGCTGGGAGATAGCAGACCAGACCGCACCAGCCACAGCGGCAGCCGGGGCCACCCCCTGCCCCGTGCCCGCACCGCGGATGGGCGTTGAGGGAGGAGGTCCGGAGACTCTCCCAGCGGATTTACCCAAACCCAAGACCCTCCTATTTACCCAGGTCACCCTCCCCACACCCTGCTCTGCTTTTGCCTAGAAGGGGCGCTCAAGGTCCAAACCAAGTGTGCCGCTCTCCACACTCAGCGGGGCCCAGGGGAGGGATTTCAACAGCACCCTCGCGGTCCCTCTCTGAGGGGAGGCTCAACCCCTTCGTTTTTGCTGCCTTCCTTCTCCCTGCTTTGGCGGATGCCATCCTGCAGACAGCACCTCCTCGGCTCTGCCAAGGCCCTGATGCAGGTTGCCCCGCCGGTGCTGGTGGAGCTCTTCCCCTCTTCTGCCAAAGACAACACAGAACCCTCTTTGCTAATAGATGCGTACATACCTGCTCCGAACCTCCCACCACCGATACAGTAACTCACTAAAGGGATGAGCAAGAGACCAGGCAGGTTTGGGGGAGCCTCTCTCCTGGAGCCTGGAGGGGGGCAGAGGTAGCACCCCGACCCCTGGCATGCTGTGGGCGTTCCGTCATTGTTTAGTTTTGCTCTCCCCTTCCTCTTTTTCTTTCTTGTATCAGCCCCTCTCTCTCTTCCCACCCTCTGCTCTCTGTTTCCTGCTCCATCGCTTCTTCTCCGAATTTCTCTCTTTTGGATGGATGCCTCCTGCCTGCCGAGGCCACCCCGTAGGGTTGAGGGGGCTCCCTGGGTGTGCTCAGAGCTTCTCCTGCCCCATAGGCTGCTGACCTCTGAACTAGCCTCCTACCCACAACCCTACCTTTCCCTAAATTCACTCCAACTCCTTCTCCCCCACACCCACCCCCAATCTGATCCTGGCTTGGCCGGTGTGACCGGGTTGAAGGAATCAGATTTATACCAACCTGAGCACCCACATTTACGCACAGTCATAGGATTTTCTGGCTTTACCAAACGCCTCCCCAAAGTTTTTTTTTTTTTTTTTTTTTTTTTTTTTGCGGTGGGGGGGCCTCTCACTGTTGTGGCCTCTCCCGTGGGGGGGCACA
>NW_021145644.1:10991-46910 GCF_002837175.3 Physeter macrocephalus
TCCCCTGCATCGGCAGGCGCACTCTCAACCACTGCGCCACCAGGGAAGCCTCCCCAAAGTCTTTTAAATGCTACCTTATGAAGTAGTTTTCATTTTGTTGGGAGTGATAATGATACTGCAGTTATATTTTTAAGTCCTTATTAGAGATATATTCTTTTAAGTATTTACAGGTGAAATGACATGATGATAGGGAAGTAATCAGATGGCCTTGGGGTGATGTTTCCTGGGGTTAGGTAATGGGTACATGAGGGTTCATTACGCTCTCCTCCACTATCTTTCTTCATAGTAGAAAGCTTAAAGTAATACTCTAGTAATCAAGAGAGAGATAAGTAAATGAACAAAGACTAGCAGAATGTTAATAATTACTGAAACTGAGTGATGAAAACATGTGGGTTCACTGTATTATTTTCTCTACTTTTTTACGTGTTTGAAGACTTCCATGATAAAATTAAATGTTTAAAAATTTTTTAAGATGCCACCTTATCCTGAGTTCTTCAATCATGTAAAACTGCTCCTACTTAGGGTGCACCTCTGAGATGTTGATGGACAGGTGTTTCCTCAAGGCCTCCAGTACAGCTGCTGCCTCTCCTCTTGGATGAGCACACTGAAATGCTCCAAAACCAAGACTTGCCTTGGCTGGGCAAGGCTGCGTTTACATCTCCATGCCTTTGCACATGCTGTTCCTTCCACAGGGACTGCCCTTCCCTGACCCACCTACCCAGCTCTCACTCAGTCTTGCCCTCTGCTGTCAAGCTTTCTCTGATCCTCCAGGCTTTGTGCCATCACTGAGCCTTGTACATTCCTCAGTGTTATACCATTCACCTTGAATTCTAATATTTGTTTTTATGCCTGGCCCCCACCCCACACTAGACTTTTAGCTACTCAAGAGCAGGGATTTTATTTTAATTCAACTTTCCATAGTCTTGACTTCAAATGCCCTCTATACTTTCATGACTCCCCAGTTAACACCACCAGCCAGACTCTCCCTTGAGACTGCACCAACCTCTCTCATCCTCACATCTCATGCTTCCTTGTTCAAGCACCATCATCTCTCACCCGATCAACTGCAAAAACTTCTTAACCGTTCCCCAATCCTGCCCCCTCCTTCTCAGTCTCTATAAGAAAGCCTGATCTTTCTAAGATGAACTTTCTGGAACGCCAGTATTATCCTAATAAAATTCTACCATGTCTCCATAAAGTCCAAATTCCTCAACATTAAAATGGATTGTAAGGCCCTTTGTGACTGGCCTCAGCTTACCTCACTATTTACAATTTCTCTCCCCAACCCTGCCCACCAACCCCCAATACACACAAACACGATAAGCTCCAGCCATTCGGAAGGACTAGCTGTTTCCCAATGTGCGATATACACTCTCTGTACGGCACAGACAGTGTCACTCACCAAATGTTAAATATGCTCACCTACATTTCTTATCCTGTAGCAATTAGATGGAGGCATGTGACTAGTTCTGGCCAATGGGTTGTGAGCAGAAGTCATGTGGTTACTCCCAGACTAAAGCATTGAATATCCAGCTCATCTCTCTCTCTCTCTCTCTCTCTCTCTCTCTCTCTCTCTCTCTCTCTCTCTCTCTCTCTTTCTCTCTCTTTCCCTCTCTCTCTTCTTCCTCAGCCATATGTTGAAATGGTGGAGTCTTGAGATGGAAGCATCCTGGATCACTGAGTCACCCCATGGAAGACAGTTGCCCCGATCTCACATCAGGCTTCTCTTGAGTGAGAAAGAAACGTTCCTTGTGTTAAGCTACTTAGAGGCTGAGGCTTTTGTTCTTGTTTTTTTTAACTGCAGCGTAACCTAGCCTATCTCCTCCAGTTCCTTTGCACTTGGTCTCTCCTTTGCCTGTAACAATTTTCCCTCCTGCCTCTCTACACCCACCTCCACACCTGGCCGACTCCTATTTTCTCTCAGGCTTAGCTTAGCTGTCACTTTCTCCTGACCCCCCAAGTCTAGGTCTGGGATTCTTACTGAGAACTTCCTTACCACCCTGTGAAATCCCTCTTAGCACTTTGCACTGTATATTATACTGGCCACTCATTTGTCTCTTATTCCCCACTGGGTCTGCAAAGCTAGGGCCCATGCCTGTCTCCTTCACGGCTCCATCCCCAGCACCTGAGAGAGGACTTTCGTGCAAGGGATTTAGCAAACATTTGCCCAACGAATAATCTCTGTATTCACAGAACCTAGCCCCTAGCTCAATAAATATTTGTTAAATGAATGAACGAATGACTTTACAATCCCTAAAATCAGACAAGTTATTTGTTCTACAAAGTAGCCCAATACTCATAAACAGACTTAAATGATGAAACTACACTCACAAACAGTTTTAGATACACAAATTAGCATACTCACCCCTCAGCTCTGCCCTGACACCAAATGTCAACTATTTTACTTTAGTGAGTCTTTGGTCCCTCTTCTAGTGGTAAACTATTAGAAATAATTGAGGAATTGTGAGGGTGGGATGTTCCCCTCTTTAATGACGTATACTCAGTTGGGGAAACGAAATACAAATGTTGAAAATCTACAGCCAGGTCTTCACTCTACTCCTCCCTCACTTTTTACATGTTTGTTTAACTTTTCCTTCCCATTACCTGCTGGGACCAGAGAAGGACCTACTCTAGTCATTAAAACAGCAGCTATGTAAATAAGGGAAGCATCTTAAGCTCTAGTGCCATTTAAGGCCACAGTTGTGCCACAAAGCCACAGGCACTGCTGCTGAGTCAGGTGGCTGGTAGGGTCAGGGAGGGAGGCTAAGCGGCCCCTCTCCTTCGCTGTCAGATGCCTGCGGTGGCACTCAGGCCCTTCAGCTTCTCCATTTGTCATTTTCAGCAGAGCCAAGAGCTCAGGGCACCGGGGACTCCGGCAGGCTGCTGCAATTTTCCCCAAGGGTTTTAGCTCAGTCTGGGAGAAACCTTGAGAAATCAACAGGGAAAGAGCCATCAATCAGATGCAATTCAAGGCAGCAAAGATTTATTGAGCCCACACATATGTGAGTCCCTGGAAGGAATACTAAAGAAGTTTAGGTCCCAAATGGCACCTTCAAGGGTCTGAGCCTCGTGAAAAGAGCCAGAGTTAAAGTGCATGAGAAAAAAACAAGAGGAAAATACAAGGCAGTGTATAATCAAGTGCTATGTTATGCAGTTCAGGCTTTACAAGGATCAAAAAGGCAAAGAGTGACCAGGAGACGGCAAGGAGGACCTCATCATAGTATCTGATGTTGGATGCCTACCCTGGGTCAGGTATTACATACATTAGTGCTCGGGCCATACAAACCCCGTGAGCTAGGCTCAGAGAGGCAAAATAACTTGTCCAAGGTGACAGAGCTTGTGAAAGGCAGAAATAGGATTCTAAGCCAGATCTAACCCCAAAGCCTGTGTTCTAGACCACCTCATATATACAGCCTCATAAAGGGTATTATTTATTATGACAAAGACCCTGAGCTAAAACCTTCACACATATTGCTTTTCGCCCCACACTATCTTGAAGAGGGAGGTACTGACACTTGGAAAAACTGAGGCTCAGAGAAGTTAAACAGCCACAAGGAAGGAGGGAAATTGGGAGACCCTTAATTGCAATACGATTCAAATTTATTCAAATTCAGGTATCCTGTGCTTTTTCATTTTCCCCAGCCATTGACTTTTATTTAAACCACAAAAAGTTTAGAGATGCAAATGTGCTATTTTAGGAATTGGGCATATTGAGATATTACCTGTTTCTGAAAGACAAATTGATAAGTAGTCTTACTGCTGCAGCTTTGAAGTCCTTTCTAGAAGGTGAACACGGCCTCGGGGCAGGGGGCAGGGAGACACTCACCACCAGCCAAGATCACAATCCTCATCAGCCCCACACTGGCTGACATCGCCCCCGAAATGTCATGGGTGAGCCTTTTAAAGCAAGCTTCATGTTATGTACCTTTGATTTCTTGATGTTTTTCCAACTGCCATCAACATTTGTCAATCATATCAAACACTCTGTTATGCCAGGCACAGTACTAACCCTTCTCCCCACACAAATCCCATTTTGTAGACCAGGAAGCTGAGGCACGGGGAGCTTAAGTTACTTACTCCAGATCATACAACTAGTCCGTTGCAGAGCCAGACCTCCTGCCTCCAAGACCAGAACATGTTTTCACATCTTTCGCAGTAAAAATTCTCACCTGAGTAGGCGGTAAGGCACTGCTTAAATCAATTTTTAAAAAGTTTTAAACCAGCAAGTGTGCATTTTGTTCATACCAAAATACCAGAAACGGTATTTGTCCATCTCATTGACTACATTTGAGGCAAGTGACATAACCTCTCTGGGCCTCTCTGAGCCTCTCTGAGTTTCCCATCTGTAAAACATGAGTAAGTTCCTGTATCATAGCATCGTTATTAGGACTAAATGAGAATGCATATAAAACACCTAACATCATGCCTGGCATATTGTAAGCACTCCATAAGTGATATTTATTAGCTTTGGTGATATTTATTGCCTACTCTTTGCCAGGACTTATGCTGTGTATTATAAAATAGTATGTAAAATAAGACCCAACATGTACATGTGGAAAATACATATATGGATATACATATATATGATTGGGAGTACAAAGGAAAAAATCTGGAATGACATAAACCAAATATTAACAAGTGATTATGAGAGGTTTTAATTTCCTTCTGTGTCTTTGTACATTTCCCAAATTTTTCTGTAAATGAACATGAACAGAATACTTTTGTAATCAAAACAAAGAAAATTGGGGGAAATGCATTTGAAGCCCAATTCATTTTTGAATGTGAGGATACTTTATTTCAAGAAATAATAAAAGTTTAAAACCTTTTAAAAGGTGCACTAGCTTAATAGCGTCAGGAGGGAAGAAGTAGCTATTTCCCAGCAAAGCTGAGCAAACCCTGCTGACTTCACCTGCAGTGGCTGTCACACCTGGCTCTCGAACAAGGACCTCAGGATTATAAAGGAAAGACTTTTCAGTGATAATCACCTGTCTGGTGGTCACCTGAGGGAGGTGGTTGGCTACTTTTCAAACCTTATTTTTAGTTGTTCTGAGGCCAAGCCCAGCTAGAATCAAAGCCCTCCTCCACCCCAGTCACCCCTTCCCCGTGACATACGCATCCTTCCTGGCTAGAGACCTCATACTGATGCAGGTACAACAGCAGCGAGTAGTTTCCTCCAGCCCTCCCAACCTAGGAAGGCAGATCCAGCTGCCAAGCAAGGAGCCACCTGGGCCCTTTAGAGAGCAGCGAGGAGCTTCCATAGAGGGAAGCAGTTGGGTCTGGGAAGCTGAAGCAGTGGGGTCTGGGAAGCCAGGGGAAGGGGAGAGGAAGTAGAAGAGCAGCACATGGGGGAGGGAGCAGAGTACCTTCTGCTTCCCAAGGACTTTCTCATCCAATCCTCACCCCAGACTCAGGGGAGCAATGGGGAACTCCATCTTGCAGATACAGGGGTCTCAGGGAAGTTGAGAGCTTTGCTCTAATCCCACAGCTACAGTGAGGAGAAACGCTACCATGTGTGTGCTCTATTTCAGACGGCACCAAAGCAAATACTGCAGGAGTGGTGAGGACCATGGCAAATCAGAGAGCTGAGCTAACACAGGGCAGCTTCTCAGCTCAGGGACTGTGCTGTGCTGGAACACAGTCCCTCTGTGGCCAGATCTGCTGAGCTGTTCTGTGAAATGTGTCAGTTTCTGAATGTTGGCTGTACTTTTTAAATAAAAGAAAGGCATCTGCAGGCCAGACAGAACCCCTGCAGGCTGAGTGTGACTGACGAACCTGTGCCCTTGGCCTTGGAGACAGCCTGGATCAGAGCTTCCCCATTGCCACTTTCCCAGTGGTACACTTGTGTATGTGGGCTGGCAATGGTTACGGAGTTTCCTACTCCTCGGGAGAAGAGGTGACACTTCCCATTTGGCTGGGGAGCTAATCCCATGAATAAGAAAAGATATACATACCATATGATCCTGCCATCTCACTCCTGGGCATATATCTGGAAAAAACTCTAATTTGAAAAGATACTTGCACCCCAATGTTCATAGCAGCACTATTTACAAAAGCCAAGACAGACAAATGGATAAAGAAGATGTGATATACATATATATGATGGAATATTACCCAGCCATGAAAAAGAATGAAATCATGTCATTTGCAGCAACATGGATGGACCTAAAGATTATCATATTAAGTGAAGTAAGTCAGACAAGGACAAATATCATATGATATCACTTATATGTGGAGTCTAAAACAAGGATACAAATGAACTTATTTACAAAACAGAAATAGATTCACAGACATAGAAAACAAACTTATGGTTACCAAGGGGGATAGCAGGACTAAATTAGGAATTTGAGTTTTTAAAAAATAATTAATTAATTTACTTTTTAATTAATTAATTTTATTTATTTTTGTCTGCATTGGGTCTTCATTGCTGCCCACGGGCTTTCTCTAGTTGCAGCGAGTGGGAGCTACTCCGTTGCGGTGCTCGGGCTTCTTATTGCGGTGGCTTCCCTTTGTTGCGGAGCACGGGCTCTAGGTACGCGGGCTCGGTAGTTGTGGCTCGCTGGCTCTAGAGCCCAGGCTCAGTAGTTGTGGCACACGGGCTTAGTTGCTCCGCGGCATGTGGGATCTTCCCGGACCAGGGCTCGAACCTGTGTCCCCTGCATTGGCAGGCGGATTCTTAACCACTGCGCCACCAGGGAAGCCCAAGGAATTTGAGATGAGCATGTACACACTACTATATATAAAAACAGATAAACAACAAGGTCCTACTGTATAGCACAGGGAATCATACTCAATACCTTGTAATAACCTATAATGGCAAAGAATCTTAAAAAGAATATATATAGGGACTTCCCTGGTGGGAAGGAAGGGGTGAGCTGGACACTGTGCAATGGGACCCGCCCTAGAAGGGTCCCCTCCCTCAAACTTCAGGGAAAGCCACACCACAAAGAGACAAAACACTGGAAGAGTTTAATTTCTTATGGAAAAATAAGTGAAGAGGCCGAGATTTGTGTCGAGGTTAAAGCACACATAGGCCCAGAAGTGAGAGAGCTTGAGGTACCCTGAGAACTGAAAAATGGTTCATCCCCCAGAGCCCAAAGTGTGAGATGGGAAGCAGGAGGAAGAGGGTCTCTGAGGTCAGCACGGCGGCGATGGACCCTGCCTTGTACAGCTCAAGGCCACGCGCTCTACTCCCATGCACAGTCCCGGTCACTTGGCCTCTCTTCTGTGGTTTCTCCAGGTGTGAGCGGCCAAGAGGTGACCCAGACCTTGCAGAGTCCTGCATCAGAGTCATGACAATGCCCCTGCTAGACGGGCCTCGATTCCTGTCCTTGACCCCAAATAGCCTTCCCCAGGCCCCATAGGCTGTGACGTGACAGGACTCAGGCAGCTCTCTCCGAGGAAACCACTAACACCTGGTCCTTTGCTAACAATGGCCTTTAATGGGCATCAGGGACCCCAGAGCGAGGACAGCAAGGATTTTCCCCCAGCTGCAGCATGCCCTCCCCTTAGACTTGAAGTTCACCCTGTGGTGACACAGCCAGCTCCAGGCAGTGACTAACCTGGGTTTGAGACGAGTCTTTCCATGATGGGCAGAGAAGCCTTGGAAAAAGCCCACTCCCTCCGCAGGGGGTTTTCTTCCTCATCTGCAGTTGGCTCATCCTGAAGTCATAGATTTCTTGCCTTCCTCTTCCCCATTTTCTAAAACCCCTTGAAATCCTGTTCCTGTGCGGAACGGAGGATAGCTCCCGCAAGGCCAGAACCCAGCCCTTCATCACTCTGACCTCCTGCCTTCCAGGGCCTAGAGCGGCAAGGCCTGTCACTACTACTACACACCCACATCTCCCTGGAGCCCTCAGCCCAGTGGGATGGGGGACAGATGAGTAACAGCTGCAAGGCAACATGACATAGGCCCTAATGGGGATCAGCCCAGGGCCCTCTGAGGGCCTGGACACTGGAGCACATAAACCAGCCTGGGTAGGTTGGGAAAGGCTGCCCAGAGCTGGTGGCAGGTGAGTCTAGAATTAGATACGTGGGTCCAGTTAGGCTGGCCGACATTCAGGGCCAGGCCTGTTTAGACAGATGCAACAGCATAGACATGAGAAAGAAGGCATATCAGGATCTGATGAGCAGGTTGGCCTGGTGAACTACGCTCGTTTACATTTTTACACCCTGATGAACTCAGGCATGGCTCAGGGATTTACTTGGCCAACAAAATTTGAGTAGATGTGACACCCGTGTCATTTCCAGACAGAAATGCATGGCTCAAGAACCAGTGTCCTCTCTCCTTACCTCTGTATTAGTGGAAGCACATATCAAGCCAGAGCTTCCATCAGCCTGGATCCCTGAGTTACTGTAATGAACAGACCCCCCTGCTGGTCTGAATGGCCATGTAATGTGAGCAAGAAACGAACTTGGTGGCTCACTTGTTATTGCAGCATAACCCAGCCTGTTCCTAGCTGATACCATTGGCCTAGCTATAGTGGGGCTTATATTGGAGGGTGTCAGGACACAAGCCTACGTATGTGTGCAGTCAGCTAGATCTTCTATTGTTCTTTTTCTTGATCTCACATAGCAGCACAGTTCAGTGGGTCAGAATCCTAGATATGTCATTTACTATTTGAGTCCTTGAGCAGTTTAGTGAAACCCTTTGAACATAAGTTTATCCATCTGCAAATTGAGAATAATGAAAATAATATTACCTACTTCACAGGACTGTTGGGTTTCCTAAGTAAATAAATGCTGAGTCTTCTGTCCTATCCCCAGTTATGTTGCTTGGACCACCTGTTCCTGGTCACCAGGGTAATTATTTAAAACGCAAATCCCTCACCCCCATCCCAGACCTACAGAGTCCAAATCTCTGAAAGTGGGGCCCAGACATCTGTGCTTTTAGAAAGCACTCCAGGGAGTGTTTCTCATGCTGGAGTTTAAGAACCACTGTTCTTAAGGCTTTGATGGACAGTCAAAACCTCTGCACAGAGGAAGGATCATTTCATGGAGGGTGGCTTGGTCTCAGGCCAAGAATCTTCAGCCTGCCACTGACCAGGTGGTCACAGTGCTTCGGATAAAAGCCAAAGGCTTAACAACTCTATTACTTAGAGATCAGGTAACCCCACTTGGAGCGAGCCTCATTTGTACAACTCTGGCATTAGTCAGCCCTCTGCAGCCAACCTGGATGTGCTGCTGAGCTTTTTATGAGGTGTCCTTCTCTGAGGGAGAGCCTTCAGCAATGTAGCTCTCCCCATCCTTGCCCACCCCACACCTGGCTTAGGGAGGCTTCCGTCTTGGGGATTTTGTACCAGTCCCTTTTCCTTCCAGACAAGGCTGATTCTTAAGAGAACAGAGACTCTGTAAGATGGAGGTCAGGGAGATGACTGCATACTAGACCCTGAGAATTAGCCTTCTGAGTGTATAGAGCGACCCAAAGGCCACAGAGGAGGAAGATGCTCTAAGCTACCTGTACTACTGCCCAACCAGGCCCAGCTGCTCTCTTTGCCTAACACATGCCACCGCCATATGGCCCTTCCGAAGCTCTGCTCCAAAACACACATGTGCCCAAGAGCACACATGTGGCTCCCGACGGCTCCCTACCTGTGGAATCAGGTCTTAACTTCTCTCTCTGGCTTTCAGACCCCATCAAGTCATACTGTACCTTGTCTTTCCAATCCCTGATCCCACTACTTTCCCAGCCTACTAAGTTCTGTCTTCCCTCCCTTGACCCTATGACTTACCTGGGCTGATCACTTGTAGCAGATGCTGCTGGTACCCCACCCAGACCCCCTTTTCTAAGCTGGCACGTCATCCCCAAGTACAAGGTACAAAAGACTGGCCCTCTTGCCTTCAGGGAGGCCAAATCTGTGGTGCCATCTGCACTCCAGAGCTCTGCACGGGACCGGGCTGAGGTTATACTTCAGCAGAACCTCATATTTGTGTGGCCTCTTCCCATCTCCTATTCTGTTTTCCTCACTTTCTCACACACTTTTTCCCTGGAGAGAACTCCCTCGAAAATCAGTCCCACAAGAATCCCTTGCTCGGGCTTGGCTTCCAGGAAGCCTCACCTAACGCTCCCCTGTCATCTGGGAAGCTACCTTGAAGCAACGGTATCATCCAACTATACCTGCAGGCAGGCTATCCCAGAGGTCACAGAGCAGAAAGGTTTGCGGGCCAAATTACAATACTTGAATCACACAATTTATTTAATCAAGTTAAAACACGGTGAGAAGCAAGGAACAGGTAAACGCACTTAAGATAAGTGCAAGCAGGTAGAAGGGTCACCTACCTGAATCCTGGATTACACACATTCACATATCTCATTCTCTCTCTGCCATAGCAGACTTCCCTCCTAATGGTGTGGCAACAGGGCTCAGAGGTGAAGCCAAGCTAAGGGGATCAGCTGGAAGGTGGCGCCTGGAGCCAAGGCACAAACTGTCCCTGTCAGGAAGACTCAGGGGCAGGTACCCAGGTCATACTGCAGCACCCCAGTTAATCTGCTGAGCAGTTATGGATTTCATCTATGTTTCTTGGACATAATGAGTGTCACCATTGGGCGGCCATCTCGGGAGTGACATTGCTTCCACCTGGAGAAGACACGATACAAGCCTTGTAAATACTTGAGGTTTACTTGGTCTTTGTAGTCCTCTGTTGATAAGTTACATTCTCATTTCTTTCATCATTTTATCTATATTCAACACACACACATTCTGTTTAATCTATCTGTGTCTAAAATAGCTGATAAGCGACTTCCTTCTGTACATAACTTCTCTTGTTTTCTATAGCAGAGTTGAATATTCTTAAATTACACTGCAAACACAAGACAGTTCCCTTTTCCAGAATGACTGTCTCCTATGCATTGGTCTCCATCACTCTTTGTGCCACCCCTGATATAAAACTACATTCTTCAGTAACAGAACTAGGATTCAACTCAGGATTTGAGCACTGGTCCGTCTGGTTCTAAATTTGATGCACACACCATCGTGCTATGCAATATGTTATTTGGGAACATGGCTTATCTCCCCTGCAAATGGTAGGGAGTCTATCTTTCTTATCTCTGTATTTCACGCTGGCGCGCTCTCTCTCTCTCCCCCCACCCCCGCCCTCACATGCACACGCACAAGCACAAACACAGTGCTTGCCCGTGGCAGGCCCTCCAGTGATGCTTGTGGGGTTCAACTGAATCTATTGACATTTAAAAAAGAGCACAGCCAGGCTGCTTTCCTGCATCACCATCACTTAACTTAAAAAGCCAGAGGACAGAAGCAGGCTTCCTCCTCCAGCAAAGCTCGGACAAGGATTTAGAGCTAAATCCCGGTTTTTCTTTGCCAGATTCAGACTGTGAACACCAGGGTCCTGATACCTCTCCAGATTCGAGAAAACAAAATCCTGCCCCCGAGAAACTTTAAAACCGTATACGTGGCCAACCTCTCCCAGTTAGTAGGGAAACCTCCCCACTTTGCACCCTTTCTCTAATTTTCTCTCTCACCTAGGATGCTTTTGGATGACGATGATGGCAGCTAACATTTATTGAGTCATAGGTTGGGTCCCAGGAAGCAGACTCTGAGACCAGCATGCAGGATGTGCTGTTTGGATCAACACCTGCAGAAAGGGAGGGAAAAGAAGCAGGACTAGGCAGAGGGAGAAAGAGAGCTGAGATGGAAGCCCAACAAGAGCCTCCGTCAACCCTTGAGAGCTCTAGAACTGGGATGGCCTTTCAGAGTGGTCCTGAGAGGAGGCAGGGGGTCCAGGCCTTTATAGCTCCCCATAGATCAATCACTGGATGTAAACTGTTCTCCTAAAGAGGCCATGGCCTTGAGTAACATGACCACCTTCAACTGCGGCAATCGCAATCGTTTTAAAGGCCTGGCAGCTGAGCACGCCCAGTAGCTGGAGAAATAAGTCCTCTATTCCCAAGGTGTGACTGGGGTGGCATGTCACAGACTAGGTATTGTCCTACACCCTTTACCTTATCTCATTTAATCCTCACAACAATCTTATGAGGTAGACACTAGAATTATCTCCTTTTGCATGTGTTAACTGGTGCACAGAGAGGTTAAATAACTTGCCTGATGTCACACAGCCAGGGGGTGGTGGAGCCAGGATTTAAACCCAAGCAGTCTGACTCTGATGATCACCTGCCCATCACTCCTCCCATGCTAGTAAAAGGAAAGCCAAAGAAAACGGGACAGGGATTTTTCTCAAGCATGTGGAAAAGTGTCTAGCAAATAACAAGCATATAGAATGTTTTGAATGAATGAATTGGCTCACAAAGGGAAAAATCCAGTGTTAGGGATTTCAAAAGCAACTGGGAGTCTGGCTCCACTTCTCTGTTCTCTGCCCTCTTCCATGCGGTGGCTTTGTCCTCAGGATGGCTTCCATCAAGGTCACAAGATGGACCTACACCTGTATCCTTGTCTACCCCAAGAGAGGAGAGAATTTCACTTCCATATGCATCAGAAGACTCAAGCATCACACTTCATACTTCCATGTGAGCCAATCACGGAGGCAAACGGATTGATATTCTCCTGATTGGCTTAAAACAGTCAGGACTCCCCCCTTGACATCTCACCCAAACCCAGGAGGAGAGTCTGGGTACTGTTTGGAAGTGGGGAGAAGAGGAGTGGATATTGAGTAGATAATCAATGAACATTCGCTACACTTTTCATCCCTTGGGTCTCCAAGCCCTTGAACCTTTTTGTTCCCTCCCCATGGTCTGGCTTCACCTTCTCCTTATCCCCTTCCTAAAATGTCCATGATCCACCTCCATTCTGCTGCTGAGGGTTTAGGAAAATGGGTCCCCCTCAGATCCTGTGGGAGAAGGTGAAAAGGAAGAAAGCAGTCCCACTGAGAGTGGGGTCTGGGCTCGGGATGGAGTATGTATAAGATAATCAGATTCTTTGTGCAATTAGATTAACCTCTTTGCAGAGCCTCAGATGACCCTCTCTATGGCCACACTGTCTAAAATATGCCTCCACTTCCACTCCAGTCACTCTCTCTCCTCTTTTCCTGCTTTATTTTCTTCATAGCCTTATCTTTATCTGGACTGGTATTGTTTTTATGTTTATTTGTTTGATGTCTCTTTTCTCCACTGGAATAGATGCTCCACAAGAGGAACTACTTTATCTCACTCATCATTGAGATTTTGATGCCTAAAACAGTGCCTGCCACGTAACAGGTGCTCAATAAACATTTGTTAGAGGGGTGGATGGATAACTATCGCCTTTGTGTTGCTATAGTAACAGGCTCAGAGTCCTCCCCCACCTTGAGTGGCATTACCAAAGGCCTCCTTCAGCTATCCTCAACTTCAAGGTGACAGACCCCAGGAAGGCAGTTGGAGAAAGAAAAGAGGGGAAATGCTATGCTATCTCAAAGAAATAAGACCATCCTCATGCCCTAGAGAACATCTGATCCATAGATACCGGTCATCTATAGGCAGTCCACAGTTTTAGAGGAAAAAATATCAATGAAACCATTTTGTCCATACACATTTCACAAACGTGAAACATAAGATTTTTTCAGCAGTATTTTCAATTCTTAATAATTATTAAATTTATAGAAATTGCACAGACACCACAAGGCCAGCAATGGCTGGCTTACCTCAGCTAATGTTTAAGGAGTGCTGATTGTCTTAGCCACATGCGTTCACATTGTCCACAGTCTCTCCACAGAATGAGGAGACTAATTCTATCAATTCTCCCATGGTGATCTGGGGGCACCAATTAAGAAAAGAATAAAAGTTCACAGAATTTGAAGCCAATCTCCCTGGGTTCAAATCCCAGCTCCACCTCTTACTATCTGGGTGGTCTAGGGCAAGTTGATTGATCTTTCTGTGTCTCCTGTCCTCCTGCATAAAATGAGGATACTGTTACCAGCAACTGCACAGGACTGTTGAGAAGATGAATGAGTTATTTTACGCACAGCACTGCGACGAGGAGTGCTCGGCTCACAGTGAGCAACGACCGACCGAATAAGTGCTGGCTGTTGGAATGTCTGCTCTTTATTGTTGAAGAAATCAGTCTTCAGGCAAGTTTCCCTCACTTACACAAACCACCCACGTACACTTAATACACATAACACACACACACACAAAAACCCACAAACAACTAAACACGACACATCTACAACACATGCAACATATGATACACACAGGACAAAACATACAAGACACACAACATACACACATATATAACACAGCCAAGCATGATTTCATACTCTGTACTTGGTGGCTTCATCCAATGTCAGAGCCAGATCCCTGCTAACAAATGACGCTCATGGCTCTTCCTCATTGTGTCACTGTGACATCATACAACGTCACGATAAAGCAGTTTCCTGATTGCTCATTCTAGTTGCTCTCAGAGCAGAATATTCATGACCAATTTTGTTTCATAAGCTTCTCAGCAATAATGTCTTCTCCAGTGTAGTGTTGTGTGCCAGGGCAGAGCTTTGAAGTCAGATGGACATAAGTTCACATCCTGACATCACTACTTCCCAGCTGTGTGGTTTGGGGCAAGCTGCTACACTTCTCTAGCTGTAACATTATTCTCATTTTATGGATGAGGAAATAAAGAACCAGAAAGAACAAGTTTCAAACACAAGCTTCAGTCTGTTATCTATAAAAAAGATTCGCCTTGCATGGGTCTTCTAAGGAGTGAAAAGATAAGGTATGTACCACATTTAGATTAGTGCTTTGGCACGTGCTAACTTATGCTAATGGAACATATGTTGCATAAGTGGTGGTGGTGGTGAATGGAGTATATCTTTTTCTTTAAAATATTTATTTATTTGGTTGCACTGGGTCTTGGTTGCAGCAGGCGGGTTCCTTAGTTACGCATCGCCAGCTCCTTAGTTGAGGCATGCAAACTCTTAGTTGCGGCATGCATGTGGGATCTAGTTCCTTGACTAGGGATCGAACCTGGGCCCCCTGCATTGGGAACATGGAGTCTTAACCACTACGCCATCAGGGAAGTCCCTGAATGGTGTATATCTTTAAAACGGGGGGGAAAAAAATTGCTTTGAATAGATTGTTGACAGTTAATGGGACTCTCTGATGGTAACCTGAGTTCCACTATGCATTTGTGTTCGAGATCCCATAAACTTTGACCCAGCATTGTGTTGTAACTGTACCATTTCCCTTCATGAAATTTGAGAGGTGATGTTTTGACATTGTTTCATTTCATTTCATTTCCTCCTGATGGGTGGGCTTAAATGGTTTCTCAATTTAGGCAGAGCAAAAGAGAGAAGTATTTTAAATTGCTGTGACAGCCCAAGTTGGTCATACCTTCTGGCCTCTGAGAATGAGCCCCAAATTCTCTTCTACTCTCCTAAAATATTTGGGCTTTTTCCAATTCCTATAACTGCCAAATAGAATCCTTTCCTTAGTTTCCTCAAAGCTCCCCCCTTCCCCTTTCAACTTGCCCCTTGGCATTTGGATACATTAAAAATGAATTTTGAAATAATATCTTAATCACATTTCACGTTCTTGTGGTGTATTTCTGTTCACTAAATGCCTTCATGTCCATTCTTCCTTACCGGCATCCTTCCTTAATGGATGACACAGCAGAGGCTCAGACAGCTGAGCCAACAAGCCTTGGGGGTCAGCCTCCAAGCAAACGCCACTGTCTCCCGGTACAACTAGAAGACAGTCTTTAAGTGACAGACGCTTTAATATATATTTATGTATATATATATATATATATATAGGCAAATATGCATAACATAGAATTTACCATTTTAACCATTTTTAAGTGTACAGTTCAATGGCATTAAGTATATGCACAGCATTGGGCAAACGCCAACCACCACCAATCTCCAGAGTTCTTTTCATCTTCCCAAACTGCAGCTCCATCCTTATTAAACAGTAACTCCCCATCCTCCCCTCCCCCAGCCCCTGGCTACCACCATCCTACTCTCTGTCTCTATGAAGTGACTGTTCTAGAAACCTCATGTGGAAGGAATCATACAGTATTTGTCCTTTTGTATGACAAGCACTTTTGCAGCAAGATTTCTGGAAGAAGGTACCAAGATTCTTTCCTCCATTGCATTTATTTTGATTAATGCCTCACTTTAGCCAGAAAGGGAGTCTCTTATTTACCCTAAAGTAACCTGCTGTCATGGACAGGAACACCTTTTAGGCCCTACCCTGAGAAACAGAGGTTTTCTAACGTTTTGTTTTCATTGAATGCTGTTCATTCCTCCAGATAATGACTTGAATTGTGGTCATCAGAAAAAAAAAAAAAAGAAAAAGAAAGAAAGAAAGCAAATGAAAAGAAAAAAGCTCCTGGAGAAGGACATAAAACATTTTCCTGTGCCACCTCTGAGGTTCCCAAAGGCCTCTCCTCCACTGGCTGCTGTGTGTATGTATTGTTTTTGGTTTTCGTTTTATAGAACTCCGTGATCCACCTCAATTCATGTTTTGCCCAGAAAGCTAACACAGCTGCAAATCCACCTTCCAGCCTTTCCAGAGGCGTCTTTGCTAGTTCAGTGGCCACTTCCCTCCCTCTCAGGCTGGCCAGCCTCTCTGAGCCCACAGAGAGGCAGCCTGCCTGGCTCCTGAGAGAAGAAGCCACTCTCTGGAAATGCCCATGCCTTCTCTGCGGGTTTCTATTACTTGGAGAAGCTCCCCACCCCCCAACCGCACCCCGTCCAGGCACCGCAGCCCCCTCTTCGGGCTTCCCCCTCAGAGAACTGGCTCTGCTGCCCGCTGGTAAACCGACTGGCCGTCGCCAAGACAACGGCCTGGCCCAGAGCCTGGATGACGCCAAGCCTGACCCCCCTCCCAACCTCACCCAAGTCTGTTTGTTTGGCTTCCAGCTGCTTTTGTTGGGCTTCGTTTTGCTTGTCAGTTTGAGGCAGCTCCGTTGTTGATTGGCTGCAGGGGGCTGGGCTTGGAATCCCTGGGGTGCGGGAAGTCAGCTCCCTGCCCGGGCAGGAATTTCCTGGCACCCTGGGCATTGCCCTATCACACTAACACGATCTAGAAGAGCCCTTCGTGCAAGGCAGAGTCCACAAGAAGCCTGGGTATCAGATAATCTGCTAATACTCTGACCCCGCAGGCAACTTCAATCAAGGGCACTATTACTAACCCACGTTGGCTTTGAGATATTAATCTCCTGATGACAGGCCAGCCTGTTGTTTGATGAAACGAAGGAAGCATTACAACATGTTGGCAGAACAGTGCAGCTGTGCAGAAGCATCAAAAATAAATAAACCCAGGATGAAGAAGAAACAATTATGTGGATTTTGAGGAACAGTGTAAGTGAATGTGGTGACAGACATCCAAGTGAATCTTCACCTCATCATTGGGGATGGTTTATTTGGATAATGTAGAAGCAGGACTCTGAAACATTGTTTGTGACTAATTTGAAAACATACCTTCCAGCCTTTTGTCGTTTCATCAGGTTTTATCTCTCAAATGACTCATTTTAATAACTTGCTTGGCCTCCAGGGCTCCTGAGTTTACCCCAGATCCTCTGATTTGGGACATAAAAGGTGCTTCTCTTGCATTGCCCTTTGAAGCCATATCAAGGCTGCCTCAGCTCCTCATCTGTAAAATGGGGGTAAATAAATAATGCCAGCCAGCCAGGTTGCACAGCATTTAGCTCAGTCCTGGCACTTACTGAGCTACTATCATCATCATCATTAACTCCTACCTACGCCTTTTTTCTGAGGATCCTGACACTTGTTATAAGAATTACATCATTAGGAATTCCCTGACAGTCCAGTGGTTAGGACTCGGCGCTCTCACTGCCAGGGCCCCAGGTTGGATCCCTGGTCAGGGACCGCAAGCCGTGCAGCACGCCAAAAAAAAAAAAGAATTGCATCATTGATTCATTTAACAAGTACTATTTACTAAGCCTCAGTGGGCCACGCACTGTGCTAGCCACTAGGGATAAAATGATAGACAAAACCAAACACGGTTCCGGTCCTTTGGTAGCTTCTGGACTAGTGAGGGAGACAGTTATTAATCAAATAATCACACAAAATGTTAAATGGCATCTGGTCATGTGAGTGAAGCCATCTCAGACCCTCCAGACCAGCCCCTCCCCCAGCGGAATACCACGGAGGACATCAGTCTTTGCCATATTGAGCAGAAGAGTTTCCCAGCCAATTCCTGTCTTAATTCCTGACCCACAAAATCATGAGATATAATAGATTGGTTGCTGTTTTAAGCTCCCCCTTCAAAAAAAAAATTACATCTGTACTAAGTGCCTAAAGTGTTAAGAGAAAATGAAATAGAGAAGATAAATTACATTTTACCCTTTTTTCCTAGTTAGAATACTAGAGTTAAGGTAGGTTTAGATATAAGAATTTAGAATGGAATGACTTGATCTCCTACATCCTAAAGCTAAAAGCAAAGCCTAGGGTTGCAAATTCTCAATCCACAATCCTGCAGAAAGATTCTGGTGGTTTCTTATATCAAACTTTGTTTCACAGAAGCACGCCCTCTTCTGGCTCCGGGCGGTTTCTCCAGCCACGCTGTCCCCTGCCGCTGCTTTTCAAGGGATTTGTGGGATATCATGCCCATTCCTTCACCAGATGTGTGCTGAGCACCCAGGCTCCGGGAGATACAGCCTCAATCAGACACAGGCTCCCCATCCTTGTGGGGCTGACAGTCATTTGAACTTCCTGACATCTCAGAGTGTAGGGCAAGCTTCATAACTCCCATTTGACAGATGAGGAACTGAGACGGGGAGGATGGATAAAACTTTGCTAGGTTATTGATAATTCAGGACTAAATTTTAGGACTCAAGGGAACAAAGAACCTCCCACTGAACGTTAGACTGGGCCCAAATTCCTCACCCCCTATAGCCACACCCTGCCTCGTCGCCCTCTGCTTCCTAACCTTGAGTTCCCTCCCACTTGGGAAGTCTCCTCATGGCCCCCCTGAACCAGGGGCCCACCTCCACACCTCTGTGACCTCACATGCCTTTCCCTGCCATTTCATCTCTGCAATGACTGTTGCTCCAAAGCCGGCCTCCAGTCTCCCTCCTCCCTAAGACTCTCCAGCCTTCCCTGACATCTTGCCCCCTGGTGGCCCTGATAGTATAACATACATTTGGGAATATATATCCAAGCAGGCACCTCACTGGATATCCTGTCACAGCCTGTGGAGAGGATCAGACAGACCCAGGGTTCAAATCCCAGATCTGCCAACTACTCACCTGGGATGTGAGAAAATGATGTCATCTTCTCAGCTCTGGTGCTCTCCTGGGTACAACGTGGATAGTAGCTGTTCTGAAACTTGAGAGATATGTTTAAGGCGCCTAGCACATTGTAAACACTCCACATATTATATGCCTAAGTCGTTTAACATGTTCAATCTGGTCACCTACCTGAACAGCACAAGTGGCCCTCAAAGCACCTAGTACAGTCTTGGGCGTATGTAGAGAGACAGCATACAAGAATTTTAAAACACACAAAATTCTTGGGGAACAAGATCTTCCACTAAAAGCAGGTGGGTACACAGATTCAGATAGCATTAAGAATGCGCTCTCTGCCACCTCGTGGAGAACAGGGAGGATTCAAGAGGACTGGGCTAAGGACCCATGATATTTTTAGAAACCCACGAAAATGTTTTAATTTCGTTTAAAAATCAGAAGAAAAAAATTAACTATTATTCCCAAAAGGACAATATATTATATATTCATCTTCCTCCAACTATTCATCTTTATAACAATGCAGTCATAAGTGAAATTTTTAATTAATTTTTATAGAGAAAGGGGACTTCAAAGTGCCCAGGGCCCACGAAAGTCATAATGCAGCCCTGATGAAGAAAGAAAAAACAAGAGTGGGAAAAGCCAACAGTGGCAAAAGAAGAAAATCGCTGCAGAGATGGGCTCTCCCAGTCTTAACACCCTTCAGTTCTGGGAGTTTCTTTGCCTCAGCATGGCTGGGATCCTTTACAGAGTGTATTCTTTTTTATGGCCCTGCGACATGCATCGAACCCAGGCCCCCTGAAGTGGAAGCACAGAGTCTTAACCACTGGACTGCCAGGGAAGTCCCTACAGAGTGTATTCTTAAGAGTACATTTTCCTTAAAGACGCAGACGTAGAGAATGGACTTGAGGACACAGGGAGGGGGAAGGGTAAACTGGGACAAAGTGAGAGAGCGGCATGGATGTATATACACTACCAAATGTAAAATAGATAGCTAGTGGGAAGCAACTGCACAGCACAAGGAGATCAGCTCGGTGCTTTGTGACCACCTAGAGGGGTGGGATAGGGAGGGTGGGAGGGAGATGCAAGAGGGAGGGGATATGGGGATATATGTATACGTATAGCTGATTCACTTTGTTATATGGCAGAAACTAACACAACACTGTAAAGCAATTATACTCCAATAAAGATGTTTAAAAAAAAGAGTACATTTTCCTAATGCTATTGGAATCTGTGTACCCATCAGCTTTTAGGAGAAGATCTTGTTCCCCAAGAATTTTGCATGAGTTTTAAAATTCATGCGTGGAGTCTTTATAAATACTTGGTCAATGATTGCCATGCCCCTCAGTGGCAGGCAGAGGGCGCAGCGACTCAAACTTAGGTGTGGGAATCGGTGGCGTGTTAAAACAGAAAGAGGCTGTAGACTGAAAGCCTTGCTGCTCAGAGTGGTCCTGGGACCAACATGGGTTTGACCCGGGAGCTTGTTAGAGATGAAGAGTCTTGGACCTGACCCTAAGGTGGACCCTAGACACCCAGAATCAGAATTTGCATGTTGAGAAGATCCCCAGGTAATTTATATACACCTTTAAGTTTGAGAAGCACTGGTTTAAAGTTTCTAGTCTCAGAAAGGGAAGCCTGCTTCCTCAAGGGAGAGGAGGATGGGAGAGCAGCTGGCTAAGGCATTCCTCGCAGCCCCCAAATCTCCTGTGCCTTCAGCCAACCAGCCAGCATCAATTAGGATGGGATTGAAGCCACAGGAGGGGATGTAAAGGCATTTTACAGGTCACAGATGAACTCTTATTTTCTTCCCTTTCAATAACTGTTTGTTGAGTGTCTACTATGTGCTGGGCATCAGGGGTACAAGAGTGAGCAAAAAACAGACCCTGTTCCTGCCCTCAGGGAGCTTTCAGCCCAGTGAAGACACCAAGAGTGAATAATCACAAACACACATAACTACAAACTTTGGCATTGCTATGAGGGCACAGAGGGCCATGAGAGAATAACGGGAGGAAGGGGGCTGGTTCATACCAAATGGCCGGCGAAGGCCTCTGTGAGGAAGTGAGCTTTAAGCTTGAGATCTGAAGGGTGCCTAGGAATTAGCCAACAAGAGTGGGCATTCCTGGCAGGGGAAACAGAATGCACAAAGGTCACCCAACAGGGAGGAACATGGCGCACTCAAGGAACTGAAAGAAGACTGGCCTGGAGTGATGCAACGTGGGACTGAGAGGAAGGCAGAAAGCAGCCTCGCGGGGCCAGGGACCAAAGGACACAGGCTCCATCTCAGATCTTATAGAGGTGGCCTCCCAGGCTACACAGGGACTGGCACCTGGCTCTGTTCCCGAGGGTCCCTGCTCCAAATGGCCCATGTGGACATCTCACCCGTGTCCGTTGGGTTCCCATTCTCCCCCACGCCCACACTCCTCTCTGCTAAACTTTCCTCAGCCTACCCCCCATCAGATTCTTCTCTATCACTTGTCCACTTCTGCCTTCCAGTCCCCAGCGTCTTCCCCCTTCACCATGTACACCTGCTCGAGTTCTCCCCGCAACTTTCCCAGGCAACCAGACCTCAACCTCAAGACAACTTCTTCCGCTGAAGAAAAGACAATCCATAAATCAGAAACAATCACCATTTATTGAGGGCTCATCCTGTGCTGTGCCAGGCACCACTTGACACTCTTTTTTTCATTCAGTCCTCACAACAATCTCATTCCATAGCTACTATCATTCCAGTTTTACATTTGAGGAAATTGAAGTGCAGAGAGGGTAAGTCATTTCCTCAAGATTGCACAGCTAGAAACTGGTTGAGCCAATACTCCCTTCCCACTTGTCCTATGTAACAGTGTACTGACTGCACAGCTATGTTTCAAAGCCTTAAAAAGGAGTACCCCCTAGGCCCAGCTCGAACAAACTAATCTCAGATGTGCACAAAAATTTAGCCACAAAGATATTTGCATCCTTGTCTATAATAGCAAAAAATTTAGAATCAACCCAAAGGTCCAAGAATACAGGATTGGCTAAATTGTTGGATGTTTAGAATTCTATGTGACTAGCTTTTAAAGTGATCACGTAGAAAAAATGGTCTGTGTTCATGATCTATGGTATAGAAAAACAAGATTATAAAACAGTATTCTGGCCTGGTGTTATGTTCATGAAAACTACAATGTATAAATTAAAAAGTATAAAACTAAAGTGTATATTGGAAAGGGAGAATCAAAACTTTTGGCAGTGGTTACCTCTGTAATGGGATTACAGGTGATTTTTATTTTCTTTATTTTGATTATCTGAATTTACAAAGGTTTCACCAGGAGCATCTATTTCTTTTGGAAAGGAGGGCTGGAAGGAAAAAATCAGGAGGTGTCTGAGTTCTCAGCCTTTCCATTTATTATTGTTACCTATTAAAAAAACAAACATACTGTTCTGCTGGGAACATTTAAAAAACATTTTTATTACAAAAGCAATCTGTGTGCTCGCCAAAAACAAAAAATCAGAGAGTACAAACAAGCTAAGAGAAGAAAACGAAAAACACATTCCTTTCTCCCCAGAGACAACCAATATTAGCACCTTCGTGACTCTTCACAAGCCACGTTTCAGGTGCTCCCCACCCCCACCCCCCGTTGCCATGACTGGAAACATGAGTTTGGAATGAGGCTTACAGATTCCTCTGTGATCCCCAAAGAGCTCCTAAGACCGTCTGGGATCCCAGAACGACAACTTACTTAGTGTAGACCCCAACCTGTCAAGGCGCACACTCCTTGTGGGTCACAGGGGACGAGAGCCGTCAAGAGTGAGGACCATAAGAGTGATTCCCAACATGTTTGGGATTGCAACATTCTCTCATTGTTGGATTTTGCAACCCTCCTTCCCCCTTCTAAAAGAACCCAAAGGACTGCATCACAGCATTTGTATATGCCGTTTAGTACTTTTTCATCCATGCAGCTGAAGGGAATTAAGGTTATCTTGGCTGTAAGACTATGACAACCCTCCTTCCCCGCATCCCTCGGATAATTACAGGCAATCACTCTAGGATGTCCTGGGTCAGGGCTGGGAATGGCAGCTCTGAGGAGCTGTGCAGGCAAGTTCTGCCATGAGGGCGGCCGTGCCAGGCTTGGGAGGCCAGTTCCCGGGCAGGATGTCTCTGGGCCATTCTCTCTCTCTCTCTCTCTCTCTCTCTCTCTCTCTCTCTCACACACACACACACACACACACACACACACACACACACACACATTCAACAACAACAGGTTTCCAAGGCCCACCCTGTCCACGCCCTCTTTTACTAAAGTCCCACCTCGTGGGAAGGACGGGTCCCCCGCTGCTGGCACCTGGCCTGACTAGGTCCACACCCTCAGTGCAGTCCTCAAGCAGGAAATGTCCCTAGAGCCGATACACAAGCCAAACCATTCTTGGTTTCTTCAGATGTTGTGATATCCAGTCATGGCCCAGACCCAGGGCCTACCCTCCCAACCCCAAGCTGCAGGAGTTGAGCTGGTCTCACTGCTACTCAGTACATTCAATCTTTCTTGAAACCTCAAAGATTTTGGAGACTCTATTCTCCTTTAGATGTGGCTCCTCTCATAGATAATAATAACTATATTATATTATATATAACTATATATATTATAACTATATTATTATAGTTTCTGTTTATTAAACTCCTGATATGCCAGGCTTTTTATAATCATGTAATGTACCCGCAGTCTTTGGAAGTAGACACAATTATCCTCACTTCACAGATGAGAAAACTGAGGCTCCAAGAAGTAGAGTGATCTGCCCAAGATCAAACAACTAGTAACAGAGACAGGAATCCACCCAGACCTGCATGACCACATAGCTCACGCACTGCCCAGGAAGGTCCGTGCAGAAGGGAGCAAAGAGATCTTATAACCTTCCCCCATTCCATTTATAAAACAGCTACGTTGGAAAACAGATCGACAAACTGCTATATTTCACTTACTATGTGCCAGGCACCGTTCTTGCACTTTGCATATATCAGCTCAATTTATCCTCATCATATCACTAGGAGATGAGTAGTTCCTTTTACAGATGAGAAAACTGAGGCACAGAGAACAGAGTAAACTTGCCTAAGGCCACACAGCAAGTGGTGGGATCTGGACAGAAACCCGGCTCTAGAGGGTGTGCTGCCTCTCCGATCCCAGGAGCAGAGGCCTCCCCACTCCTAGTTCTTTGTCCTCTGACTTTCCTATGTCACCACCCTCCTCATCTTTTGGAGAGTCCACTTCACACTTCCTCATCCCTCTCTGGGTGGTGGTGGTGTTCTCTTGTGAAACTGCTTTGTGAAACTACTTCTTGTGCAAGGCTGTCTTTGATTAGATCATTATCTAGATTTCCAAAGAACTGAGAGGAAGGTTTATCAAAGCAAAGGCTTGGAGTTGCTTCTGGAGAAATTAATCAATTAATTAATCAATTAATCAGCAAGGGCTTGAGAGCAGGTTTTGTCCCCAGCCCTGTGGTGGGCGTCTATGAACACAAAAGACACCCAGGACCTGGCCTCATCTCTCAAGGAAACAACAGGAAAGACAGCATGTAGGACTTCCCTGGTGGTGCGGTGGTTAAGAATCCGCCTGCCAATGCAGGGGACACGGGTTCAAGCCCTGGTCCGGGAAGATCCCACATGCCGCAGAGCAACTAAGCCCGTGCACCACAACTACTGAGCCTGCGCACTAGAGCCCGTGAGCCACAACTACTGAGCCCACGTGCCACATCTCCTGAAGCCCGTGTGCCTAGAGCCCGTGCTCTGCAACAAGAGAAGCCATTGCAATGAGAAGCCCGTGCACCGCAATGAAGAGTAGCCCACGCTCGCCGCAACTAGAGAAAGCCCGCGCACAGCAACAAAGACCCAACACAGCCAAAAATAAATTAAAAAAAAAAAAAAAAGACAGCATGTAAGCATGTGCTCTGTGCACAGCTGTATTTCATAAGATATACAGGAGAGGAGTCAGAAAAGTTGTTATGAAGGAGATGGAATTTGAAATAGGGTTTGAGAGAAGGGGCAAGGAAACCTTGTTCACTCTGATGGAGATAACAAAACTTGGCAGAAGGAAAGAAAGCAGTCCAGGCGAGAGAAACAACAGAAGTGTTTTCTGCATCCAAATCAATCAGATCCTCAGAAATAAACTAAAGAGAGAAAAAACTGGGATTATTTTTTCTGCCAAGTTTTGCCATTTCCATCAGTGAACAAAGAAAATCTCTTCCCCTAGCCGTGATGCTGCTTCTGAAATGGAAGAAGGGTGCTCTGCCTCATATGTCCACCAGGCGGCAGAGCTGCTACTTCTGTCGCTAGAGCTCCAAGTACAATCAATCCAGCGAGAAAGGTGAAGGATACCAGACTCCTCCTCAAATCAGCAGGTTGGAACGGCCCTGGGCCAGCGGTGGGCACCAGCCTTCTCAGTCTTAGCTGCCTACAGTCAGGGAGGAAATAGAATATAGAGTGTAAGAGGAAGTTGGGTGAAACAGAAAGGGAAGAGAGAGAGAGACATTAAAGAGGCATTCCCTCACAGGATCTAACCTCTATGTATCATGAAAAAAACCTTCCAATGAGCAGAAAAGGGCTCTCCATGGGTTCAGGCTACTCATGCCTTCTGCTGTTGTCTTGACTGAGAAAAGTTAATGGGAGGCTTGGGTAACTATGAAAAATAATCAACTGCTAGTCTAAGACTGGTTTCAAGACAGCCAATTCTGGCTCTCTGGACAAGGGTAGCCATTCCAGCCACTGGAAGGAGGAACTCTTGTGGTTTGGGGAGTACTACCCTCCTGGCCATCACCCCAGGCCCTGGTGTCATGCTGTGGGCTGTATGGGGCAGTAGGCATGCCAGTGGCACCCTTTAGAGGAGCCCTGAAGTCAGTATTTAGCTTTACTGTACATTCCACCATCTGAGCCAGGCAACAGTGTCCTGAAGCCACAAGAGCAGAGGGGGCTAGAGGGGAGGTGGAAGAGACACTAGTTTGAAGCCAGACATGTTGGCTTTTCTCTGTCTCTGACTAGCTGTGCAACTTGCAGGAGTGAACCAACTTTTCTGAGCCTTCGTTCCCCCATTTGTAAAATTGAAAGGCTGAATTAGAGCAATCGTACCTGGTGTGCGTTCTAGCTCTGAAATTCTGAAAAACACACACTCCTTTGGCCAGAGGAACTGGGGAATGGGCGCGGGTTGAGGGTGGAGGGCGGTAGCCACGACCAAGCAGCCTCGAGTCGACCCCACCCCTGCAGTCGGCTCCCCGGCAGTAGCCACTGCGGCACTGCCCGCCCCACCCCCGCCCTCATGGCCGGGCGGCGCACACCCACGGCTCCCTCCGAGACTTCTGGAATCTCGCTGGATTCCTCCCAGGAATGTTTATTGCCCTTTACATCTGCAAATCGCTTTACATCAGCAACCCTACTGCGCGATTATTAACCATCGCCGCAATATTCCTCGTTCCGCCTGTAAGAGGAATTGCGGGGGTCTGGATTTATGAAGGTGAAATCCGAAAGTAATTTGTCTGGGATTCATTCAATAATCAGTTAGCAACAGTTAATTAAGCGCCTAATACGAGTAAGGCGCAAAGAGACGCACAAATCCAGTTACTGTGGAGGTCAGAATTGTAGGGGTCCTCAAAGAACTTCACTGATACTCCAATTATGTAATGCGCCGCTCCCTCCCTCCCCCCCAATGCCTGTAACTAAAAGATGATGGATGATCTCCCCTCACAAGCCTGACGACACAGAGCCCCACCCCCGAAGTTCATTTTACCAGGCTAGCTAAAGGGAAGTGACCTTCCCAAGGTCACTTATCCCCCAAGGGGCAACACTGATCCCAGAACCTCGGTCTTCAAAGCTTTCCACTGCGCCATGGACGAGAATTTTAAGTTCAAGCCTATAAAATGTAAAATCCTGAGGCGAAGGATAGCTGTTTCCATGATTTCGGGCACAGAGTGAGAAAATCGTGATCCCAGCTCTCCCACCCCAAACAAACGAAACAGCCCAAATCTTGGCTGCAGCCTCAACAACGAGACAAATGTTTGGGACCCCAGAGTTCATCCATCTGTCATCCACGCCTTCCCTCGGGGTCCCTATCGCCCCTGCCCCTCGCCTCCGCTCGGGTGTCGGGGATGGGTCTGGGGTCGCGTGGAACAGAGAGGCCCGCAGCAGCCCCACGGGGGCGTGGCCGGGGACAGAGGGCGGGGTAGGGCGGGAGTCCTGCTCCCAGCCTCGTCCCGACGGGCGGCGCCGTGGCTGAGCCAAATATGGGCAGAGCGGAAGCAGAGGGCAGACGTCACGGCGCCGGGTGGGGGCCGAGCTGCTGGGCCGATGACGGGAGGCGCTGACGGCACCTACGTCTCACCATGGAAACCAAACAGTAAATAGAGGGATTGCGAGCTCCTGGCGCGGCCCGACCCAGCGACCTGGCCTGAAGCAAAGGGCCGGAAGCTGGGAAGGGCCGGGAGAAACCTGGGCTTGGCACACAAAGGCAGGGGCGCGGCGAGGGTGCTCCGAGGGCGGAGAAGGGACGCCGAGAGAGCACCCCCTCTGACAGGTCCTTGGGAAGCCGGCTCTCCCTCAGCCCAGGATCCAGCAGGGGCAGGTCAGGAACAGAAAGAAGCCCTCCTGGATGGAAAGAAGCCTTCCTGTCCTTTTTGAAGGGCTTCCTCGGCCTGCAAGGTTGTTGGGGATATTGGTGTTTCTTTGTTTTTCCTTACTAGTGTCTAAGAATTCACACATTGGGACCGCACTACCGGGACTCAAATTCCAGCTCCGCCACTCTAGTTGGCTGATCTTGAGCAGATCACAATCTTCTGTGCCCCCGGCCTATGTTATCTATAAAATAAGGGTAATAGCAGGACTTACCTGTATTCATGAGTTAATATAAATGTGTGTGTGTGTGTGTGTTTGTGTGTTTGGAACAGTGTCTAGCGCATTGTGAGCCTCAATTAGTGCTGGCTGTTAATTTTTATTCCTAAGCAACACAACAGTGGGTTAGTAGTTTAGTCAACTACTAAATTATACTACTAATGTAATGGGTTTTTTCTTGATTCGTTTTTTAGTTTTAAAATAAATAATTTTAAAAGAATTTTCCAGGCTTCCCTGGTGGCGCAGTGGTTAAGAATCCGTCTGCCAATGCAGGGGACACGGGTTCGAGTCCTGCTCCAGGAAGATCCCACATGCCGTGGAGCAACTAAGCCTGTGCACCACAGCTACTGAGCCTGCGCTTTAGACCCCGTGAGCCACAGCTACTGAGCCCACGTGCCACAACTACTGAAGCCCACGTGCCTAGAGCCCGTGCTCCACAAGAGAACCCACCGCACTGAGAAGCCTGTGCACTGCAACGAATAGTAGCCCCGCTCTCCGCAACTAGAGAAAGCCTACCCAACGCAGCCAAAAATAAATAAATTTATTTTAAAAAGAAAAAGAAAACTCAACAGTAATCCCAGCAACTGTTTAGAACTTAAAACAACAAAAGATTTTTTCAGGAAAGAGTATTTTGTCACTGATGATGTCTAGAATTGCCAGTTCATGGTGTTAATTAAAAAGCAGACCAAGTTGAACTGGTTTTATTATTACTTTTAAATTCTCAGCAGGTCATGTGGGTGACACACATTGTGTGTGTTTTGTGGTTGACAGACCCTACTGTGATCCCCGGTAACTCCTGCCTCCTGGTGTCCATGTTGGGAATTTGTGTGATTCCCTCCCTTTGAGGTAGAACCTGAGGCTTGCTTCTAAGCAACAGAATATGTGGCAAAGGTAATGGGATGTCACCCCTAGATTATGTCGTGATATATATATATCTCCATCTTGCTAGCACACGCTAGTAGGTTTTCCTGCTGGGCTTGATGAAGTGAGCGGCCATGTTGAGGAAGCTCACAGGCAAGGAGCTATGAGCAGTCTCTAGGACCTGAGGGTGGCCTCCGGCCAACAGCCAGCAAAAAGCTGGGCCTTAGTTATAAAATCACAAGGAAATAAAGTCTGCCAACAACCCGGATGAGCTCAGAAGCAGATTGTTTCCCATTCAAGCATCCAGCTGAGAATGAGCTTGTCTGACACCTTGACTGCAACCTTGTGAGACCTTGAGCAGAGGACTGAACTAGGCTGTGCCTGGACTCCTGACCCACAGAGACTGTGAGATAATGAATACGTGTTGTTTTAAGCTGCTCGATTTGTGGTGATTTGTTATACGGAAACAGAACACTAATCCACCCTCTTTGCCTGTACCTGGCACTTGCTTGGTGTCCCACTGTAGCACTGCATACACTGCTCAGACCTTCTACCCTAAATGATGTGGTGTGGGCCTCTTCAATGCATTGCCACAGTCGTCATCTGATGTCATCAATGATTTGAAGCTGTAGGGGAGGTTTGAGATTTTTGAAACCCACTCCTGATTTGGTAGAGGAAACGGTCTCAGAGGGGTTAGAGTGTCACCCCAGGTCATAGAAGTACATATTTAGGGGCAGATTTAACATTCTGGCAAAGCAGTTAAGCACTTTGGACTTTAGAGTCACAAAGAGCTGATTTCAAATCTCAGATCTGCTACTTAGCAGTTGTGTGACCAAGGTTGACTCAACTTTTCCTAGATCATCTTCCTATTGGTAAAATGAGGATCCTAATTGTATCTGCCTCATAGGTTTGTGGTGAGGACTAAATGAGAGTATCCATTCAACAAAACAATTATTGTGTGCCCATTATGTGCTAGTTGCTAGAGGCAAAATGATTAGCAAAGCAAATCTCGTCTCTCCAGTTTAGCCTTGCCTATAAAGTACATGGCGCAGCCTGGAACGTAGCAAGCACATGTGAAATGCTGACCATTATCAATATATATCCTAGGTACTATTCCAACCACATGCTTCCAGACAAGCTCTATAAATTGATTATAGAACCTCTGCCATGTAATTCCAACCTCCTACATCCCCTCCCCACCCCAATATTCCACAGGTATCTTGAGCTCAATGTGTCCAACACAGGACTTACCTTCTTATCCCCCAAACCTGCTCTTCTTCCTAGAGTCACAAAGTCATTGGGGGACCCACAAGCCTCCTTGTGGGTCAAGCCTGGTAAAGCTGGGAGTGAGCTTGGATTCCTCCCTCTCCCTCACCTCCCACATCCACTCAGTCACCAAGTCCCAACAGACCTACCTGCTAATTACCTCTTGTTCCCTCCCCACCACCTTCCCACCACCACTGCCTGGGTTCAACCTACACACAACTGAACTAAGTAAATACCAGGCTCTTCGTGATCTGGCCACAGTTACCTCTTCTTGACCTGTCTCCAGCCCCCTCCACTTTGATGTGGCAATATTGATGTAAATGAAATCAACTGTACTTATATGATGCTCTATAGTTTACATCTCCCACCCACTCTTCCCCCAGCCCCGCATTTTACAGTCCGGCAAAACTAACTGTGTTGTCTTCTGGGTCTGCGCCTTTACAGCTTATATCCCTCTGCGTCCTGGAATCCTCCCTCGGCCACTTGCTCATCTAGCAAATTCCATCCATCTTTGAAGCCCAGCTCAGCGGTCACCTTCCCAGAGACCCCCCCCCCCGCCCCAGATAGAGGTCATCACTCCATCCTTCTCATAACCCCTGCACATCTCTTGTCAATTTTCATTGCTACAGTGTGTGTAATACGTTTATGTGTCTTTCTGCCTTTCCAGGCCAGGAACTCCAGCCTGTGCCTTCTTTGCATCTGAATCCAGCACCTGATACAGAGTAGACACCCAGAAACATTTTTTGTTTAATATTTATTTGTTTATTATTTATTTTTGGCTGTGACAAGTCTTAGTTGCAGCACGCGGGACCTTCGTTGAGGCATGTGGACTTCTTGGTTGTGGCATGCATGTGGGATCTAGTTCCCGGATCAGGGATCGAGCCCAGGCCCCCTGAATTGGGAGCATGGAGTCTTACCACTGGACCACCAGGGAAGTCCCTGGAAACTTTTTTTTTTTTTTGGCAGTGTTGGGTCCTCATTGCTGCACGTGGGCTTTCTCTAGTTGCGGCGAACGGGAGGGCTACTCTACACAGTGGTGCGTGGGCTTCCCATTGTGGTGGCTTCTCTTGTTGCAGAGCATGGGTTCTAGGAGCACGGGTTTCAGTAGTTGTGGCACACGGACTTCAGTAGTTGCAGCACGCAGGCTGAGTAGTTGTGGCACGCGGGCTCTAGAGCGCAGGCTCAGTAGTTGTGGTGCACGGGCTTAGTTGCTCCACAGCATGTGGGATCTTCCCGGACCAGGGCTCGAACCCGTGTCCCCTGCATTGGCAGGCAGACTCTTAACCACTGCTCCATCAGGGAAGCCGCCTGGAAACTTTTTATTGAATGAGATGAAGTCCATGCTTGCTCCAGAGGATATATATTTTCTCCCTTGACCCCCATCTCCCTAAATTATAAAGCAATAAATAAGAGCTCACCCTTCTATAATACTCCTGTGTGCCCAGGCACTGTAATAAGCTCCACACATACTAACTTATTTAATGCTCACAACAACCCCAAAGGTGGATACAATTATTATCTCCCTTTCACAGATGAGGAAACTAAGGTGCAGAGAGGAGACGTAAACTGCCCAAGGTCAAGGAGCCAGGATTCAAAGCTGAGTCCATACTCTGAACCACTCTGCTATATTGGATCCAATTCCTCAAATCCAGATTAATTTATCATTTTTCTTTGATAAGTTTAGCTGCAAAGACAGTCTCGTGATTGACTAAAAAGCCTGAAAATGAATCACTGTTTCTGTAGCTCTGACCGCAAATTGCTCCCCAAAGTAAACATGGGAGCAACTGGGGCCTGTGCCATTTACCCTTATGATGGAGGCGCTGCATTTTGCTCCACTCGCTTTAGCAGGGTCCCCTTCCTAGAGTCCTGCTTCTAATGTAGCTGATGCTCAAACCCCTCCGGGTTCTTATTCTCGTCAACTGATTGAACCAAACCTCAGCACCATGTCAGTTTGAGCTGAAAGTTAGAACAGTTTATTAGTTAAGAAGATCTGATGACCATCAGGACAGGCAGCCTCCTTGGGACAACAGCCAGAGCCCTTTCTGCCCTTTGTCCTCTTGGGCAGCTGAACAGTGCTCGAGAAGAGCAAAGGAAAGGCAGCTTAGATTAGTCCGTGGATCGGTGTGTGGAGCCATTGAAATGAACTGCGTCACAACTAAACCAGTTTATGCTTCTGTTGCATTCACCTGCGTGCAAAGTGGACCTCTGTTAAGCCAGCACCCTTCAGGGACTTTGAACTCGTTCATCAGGAGTCAATACACTTTATTCCCATCTGCCTTTGCCCAGGTCTGGGCATATTCTTGTAAATGATGATTGTGATAATGATATTGATATTGGTAATGATCGTGATAGCCGCTAACCCTATTCTTCTGTTCTCATTGCAGAATAAATTGGAAGTTTTATAATTTAGCACACCAAGTGCTAGGATCCAAAACTCAAATGCATTTGTGTGATAGCCTGACAATTTTATTTTATATCAATGAGAGTGAAAAACATTGTTTTGTTTGTTTCCTTGAAGTTGGTGATACTTAAATTTACATATGCATCTACTCTTCGTTTGGTATTGAAACAAATTTCTCAATTTGTAATTAGTCTAGAAGTGTCACTGACCTGCAGTATACTTGTATTTTTTGGTACCCCTCAAAATTCCTTCCCAAGCCAGCTAGTTCGTCGTCTTGATATTGTAGAACTCTTGACAAGAATTTTTTTTTAAAAACAGGAAGCCACGCTCTTTCACTCAGGAAGAAATCTATGAAGAACACGGCTCATCTACACTGTTAAGTTCTAGTTATCTCCCTTTAGATGTTTTTGTCAATTTAATCCACCTTCATTCATTCATCCATCTCCATTCATTTAACAAGCATTTGAGTCCCTAGTAGTCCTTGGGGCTAGAGAGGTGATCAAGACAGAAAAGGTCCCTGCTCACATGGAACTTACAGGCAGTGGTGAAGGGTAGAAATTTGTTAAAAAGGGAAAGGAAACATAAATAAGGTGTTGCAGAGAGTGATAGAATGACCGGGGAAGGCTTCTAGGAGGGGATGTTCCTTGAGCTGAGTCCTGACCAACAGGAAGGAGCCAGCCAGGGAAAAGAAGCCCAGGCAGAGGGACAGCAGGTGCAAAGGTCCTGCAGCAGGGACACGTGTGCTATGTGTCAGGCATGGAAGGAAGGTCAGTAAGAAGAGTGGTGTCCATGGAAGGACAGGAGATGGTGGTGGAGAAGAGTCAAGAGTGAGCTCTTTAATATTTATAGCAAAACAGCACAGCTTAAAATGCTCTGCTATTCAGCGTTCAAGTGATGCTCATATCTCATTTATTTTGTGAGGAATATGATTATTCTGTGTTTAGAGGAAGTCTTACACACAGCTGAAAGGCTGAATTTTTGTTTTCAGTTGTTTTTTTTTTTTTACTTGAAAAACATAAAAACTTCAGCTGATTTCCTTAGAGTAATCTGAAAACTTTTACTTTGCCTCTGTCTCTACTTTGTCCATTAATTAAAGATAGCATAATTGATTTACCTTCTTCCATGCATGGAAAGTTGTTGTTGATACAAAATTACTGTTATTAGAACAAATTGTTAAATGCTACCCTTTAATTTTGAGAATTACACAAGATGCAGGGATGTGCAAAGATGATGCAGAGTCTACAATCCACTATTATATAAAGATAATTCTCTTTTCTTCTACCCTTTTTCCATCTAAAATTAATTTGTAGCTGGAAGCACAAAGGTGGTGCATTCACTTTGAAGTTGAATTGGTAGAAGTAATCCGGGGAGGCAGCGGAGGAATTCCAGGAGCCAAAGATGGAACTGGGGTATATGTTTGAAGCCAGACATAAAAGATATGAAATCCCCATTGCTTAATATCATAACAGGGCCTGAAATAGGAGCATTTAGAGAGTATGTGTGGAATAGATCTCTGCTTGTGGAAATAGTGCAGAATTTATTCATTTATCCACGCAGCAGATATATGTTAACCCTGCACTATGTGCCAGGCACCAAGCCAGGTCTGGGGATCCATTAATGAACAAATTAGACATTCTCCCCATAAAGAAATGACCCCTCTGCATCCTTCTTTCCATCTCTTGCTATTATATGAGTATCTTTTGTATCAGTGAGCGATGGTGCCCTGAGATAGTCATTTTGTTTAGACCAGTGTGAGGCCATATGGTGTGGGTAATGATAGAGTCTTTCCCAAAAGGAAGTTGACATTCCCAGTGTCCATCATCCATGGGAGTTGTTGAATCCTGAGTCAGGAAAAGAGGATTTGGAAGGAGCCCCTTTAGCTAGAAAGAGAGGGAATTCCTTTCTTCTCTTGATCCCATGAGAATGGTGGGCAGAGAGCTTTGGTGGGATGTCAACCCAATGGCGGACCCTATAGGTCCTCTGAGAAGCCTGTTAAAGAGATTGTCTGTGTGCAAGGCCCTCTCCTGGACCTTTAATGCAGGCTTGTTGATGGAGCAGCCTGGTCTCAGCTGGGCTATGGTGAACTAGAAGAAGGGTCTGCGTGCAGGCAGAGGCCAGGGCTCTCAAGGGAAAAGCAAGCCTCTCTCTCTAATCAGCATGGGGCTGACCGAAGCCATTAGTCAGGTCTCCAGGAGTTCAGTGTCCAGGCCTAGAGGTTTAGCTTCCCTTCCCCATCTGAGAAATCTGCTTCCATGGGTTGTTATTACTGTACATGTAGGGGATCCAGCTGGTTTCCTTCAGGTATCTTCTTGTTACTTCAGATCTAGGTGTTAGTTACAGTATAATTCTGTATCCAGTTCAGGTCCTGTCTAAAGGCTACAGAAAATTTACCCTCTGGACAGCAAACACGGAGTCTAAGGCCATTTTCATGATTGCCGGACAGGCAAAAATCATATGCAAGTGATGTGTGAGAGATCAGTGCTCTCAAGAGCCTAAAGCAAGTTGCTTTCAAATGTCAGTTATTATGTGAGGAGCTGGGAGATCATAGGTGTGAACACCACCCTCAATGGAACTGTCATTTTAAATTAAAACTTTCAACTTGGCTGAGTATGACATCCCATAACCACCCAGTGATTTTTATTATCACCGAAGCATTAGAAGGCTGGCCCTGAAGCTCCTCTTCCACCTGGGATGGGTGCAAACCTGGGCTCTGGCTTCTGAGCTTGGTGCCCACGTGATAGCAGAGAGCAGGGGAGGAAGGGCGCCGCCTCCTCTCTTTGTGGTTGGCGTGGAAGCACCCCATCACCAGAGGTGTCCCAGACAAAGGTCATGTTCTTCATTAAGATGACAAAGTTTCTAAGTTAAAGCTTATTCAGTCATGTTGACTTCTCCTTCTCGAGCTATCATGTAACTTTTTATTTACCGAATGATCAACCATTGTTTGTACCGTTTGAGATCTCTCGAATTCTCAGAGCCAGCTTTATCTTCCCCCAGTGAATGTCAGGCATATGTTAAAGAAACTTCAGAAATTACAATGCATTTATTACGAATGGATAGGGATGAGAACACCCCTCCTTTCTTTCTGAGAATAAAAAGAATACAACTAAATGTATGTCTGTTTGAATTAAGGACTGAAGAGTTAAGGACTGAAAAGTTGTGGGTTTATTATTTTTCCTAACCAGGTGAAAACTTTTTCTTTTTTTGGCCACACCACGAGGCATGTGGGATCTTAGTTTCCGGACCAGGGATCAAACCCCCGTCCCCTGCATTGGTAGGGCAGAGTCTTAACCACTGGACCGCCAGGGAAGTCTGAAAACTTTTTTTTTTTTTTTTTTTTTTTTTGCGGTATGCGGGCCTCTCACTGCTGTGGCCTCTCCCGTTGCGGGGCACAGGCTCCGGGCGCG
>NW_021145644.1:46943-49602 GCF_002837175.3 Physeter macrocephalus
GAGCACAGGCTCCGGACGCGCAGGCTCAGCGGCCATGGCTCACGGGCCCAGCCGCTCTGCGGCACGAGGGATCCTCCCGGACCGGGGCACGAACCCGTGTTCGCTGCATCGGCAGGCGGACTCTCAAGCACTGCGCCACCAGGGAAGCCCTGAAAACTTTTTTTTTTTTAATCCAAGTGTTAGGAGGGAGTTCAGCCTGATGGATAGGGTAATGAATGAAGAAGTTAAGATTCCAATCCCAATAGTGGAATATTGAGAAGGTCATCATTCTAACCGTTCAATTTGCTCTCCTTTAAGGAGGGAGTAACCTTCACATGATTTTGTGGCAAAAAGCTAAAGTGGTTCGTGCAAAGCTTAATTGTTTGCTAAAAGGATTCCTAGAAGACCAAGACATTTAAGTTTAGTATTAGCACAACTAGACTTAAATATGCCCCTCTTTGACTTTTAAAACAGAAAAAGGAAGACATGTTCTCACAAAAGCTGTTGCAAAGCAGTTTCCCATTCCTAGACTCTCTAAGGGGAGACTCAGCGCTGCAAGGTGAAGACACGCGTTTGTACAGTTTTCCAACGTCGGCTCCAGAGTTTCTCTCTTTTTGATAAGGGATCAAACAGAGGAGTGTGTCCCCTCCAGGAGCTACCCTTCCTGACAAACTGGTCTCCACTGATACCTTCCGGAACCTTACAAAACTTCCAGAATGAAAAGAGCACGAGGTTGGTCGCATTCAACTTAAATGCTTTTATTGACAATATCTTTGAACAATAAGCAAACAATGCTTAAATTTTTCATTCAGATTCACTTTCCACATGTCAAAAGACCTCAAGGTAGAAAAAAATAAAATAAAAATATAAATATCTGAGAATCCATCTTAATAAATAAATTAAAAACACAATAAAACGTTTTCATGGAAAACTGTTAATGTCAGAACATTCAGACCACCTCAACAATGCATGATCAGTAACGTTACAATGAACATTGATGTTGAAGAAAAACTACAGTACATGGACATAGCTATTTATTTCTATCTACCAGAAAATAAAGTCATATCTTTTCTTAGTTTAATATTGGTCATTGCTAATCAGAACACACAATTGCCAGGAACACAGTAGTTATTGTTAAAATCAGCTGCACTAGATACAATTTGAAAATATCCAGCACCAGGTTAATTCCAAAACGAACCCAATAGATTAGTTAATGCTATGAGAAGACTAAAGAGAAAGAGAAAAGAGACACAGACCCAGGCCTGGCTCAACATGCTACTAACTACCAGCTCTCAGATGTGTCACTGGGAACAATACACACTCCATGCGTTTTGCTACATCTCCGGAAGAGGTAAGGACTTGAGTCCACACGTGGATGCTGTCAAGTCCTTGAGGCCCACAGCCTGGTGTGTTTCACGCACAGATAAGGTCCTCCCTAGGTCTATGGGAACCCTCGAGGGAAGACGAGTTCCTCCTCTCCGTAATGCACCGACTCGGGCAGTGGCACGTGCGCGCCTGCTGCCTCCCCTCTCTGCCTGCTCACAGGGCCAGCAGCGTGGGTGAGCTGAGCGAGTCAGAGGAGGGCTCGTTGCTGCTGCTGCCCTTGCGGTGGGCAGCCGCACAGCTGGGGAAGGAGTCAGCCTCAGGGTAGGTGAAGACGAAGGAAGACGTGTAAGTAGTGCAGCTGGGCGTACAGGTGACCACCGGGGTGCACAGGGGTTCCAGCTCTGTGGCCATGGGCCCCATCCCCAGGGAGCTACCGTGCAGGGGCTCCCAGTCTGCTGCATAGAAGGAACCAGACAGGTCCATGTCTGGCACAGAGCGGGCGGTCTCAGAGGCGCTGGGCCTGGATGATGCTGGGAACAGGAAGTCATCAAAGGGCTCAGCCTTCAGCTCCATGTTGCTCATGCTCTTGACGGGCTCCACCGAGGGCTTGGGCTCAGGGTCATTAAGGAGGGGTAGGGTGAAGGCATCCTCAGATTCGGGGGTGGCAGCTTCAGGCAGGACCCCGCTCAGATCAAGGGAAGCCACAGACATTTCTTCTGGGAAGCCCACGTCATCAGGGATCTTGCAGGCAGGTCGGTGAGCTGCCAGGATGAACTCTAGTTTTTCCTTCTCCTTTAGCAGGTTGGCAATCTCAGTCTGCAAAGCAGACTTCTCATCTTCTAGTTGGTCTGTTTCCTGGATAGAGAGGACAAAGCCAAGCATAAGACACGGTCTTACTCAAGGACGCTGCTCCCTTATGTCCAATCTCCAACTTTCCCCTTAAGTTTTAAACAGAAATGAGCCATGGGATCTCCTACCGCTTGGAGTGTGTCAGTCAGCTCCCTCCTCCGGTTCCGGCATTTGGCTGCAGCCATCTTATTCCTTTCCCTTCGGATTCTCCTCTTCTCCTCTTCTTCTGGGGACAACTGGTGGGGGCGGGGGGGGGAGAGCAGCATTCAGTAACAGTGTCTGCCATCAGCTCCCTTCACCCACCCCAGTGACACTGGCTCCTGCAGCCTCCCAGCTCCTAACACCTCTCCTGTGAAGCCATTTCTAACCTGCAGTTGCAAGCTGGGTGTGACTTGCATTTAAAATAAGAACCTCAGGGCTTCCCTGGTGGCGCAGCGGTTGCGCGTCCGCCTGCCGATGCAGGGGAACCGGGTTCGCGCCCCGGTCTGGGAGGATCCCACGTGCC
>NW_021145644.1:49889-75000 GCF_002837175.3 Physeter macrocephalus
GGAGCGGCTGGGCCCGTGAGCCATGGCCGCTGAGCCTGCGCGTCCGGAGCCTGTGCTCCGCAACGGGAGAGGCCGCAGCAGAGGGAGGCCCGCGTACCACAAAAAAAAAAAAAAAAAAGAAAAGAAAGTAAAATAAGAACCTCAGCAAAAGCTAAAGAAGAGCCCAGACTGAAAACATAAGATAGGAACCTGTTAGGGAAGAAACTACACATTAGGGTATTTCTTAGAGTGGGACTATCAGAGCCTAACTTGGGATGGAAAGGGCTTGGAGCCAGGGCTCCCCGTTCGGGATGTCTAGTCATTTCCATCAATGGCTTCACCCTGTCGGCTGGGCTCCCCACCTCCACCAGCGCTGAAGCCACACTGCGCCCACCCCAGGGAAGGTGCTGAGAACTCACCTGTTCCACCTTGCCCCTCCTGCCAATGCTCTGAGCTCTGCCTCCGGTCATGGTCTTCATGACTCCAGTCCTGGAGTAAGGCCCAGCCGAGGGGGTGGGGACTCCATAGGGGTGGGGGGCTCTGGTCTGGGATGGGGCCACGGAGGAGACCAGGGTGGGCTGCACTAGCCACTGCAGGTCCGGGCTGGTCGAGATGGCGGTCACTGTTGGGATGAAGTTGGCACTGGAGACGGCCAGATCGGTGCAGAAGTCCTAGAATGAAACAGAAGGAGAAAGCTGACGTGAGTGAGCAGATTCTGGACGCAGGTGGGGTGAGCAGAGTTCCCAGTGCCGCATGCAGCAGGGCGAGAGGGAGGAGAAACCGTTCTACCATGGACTGCTGAGGTCTTTTTACATGCCCCTCATCCTGGATGAAAGGTTTCCCCCTTTCTTCCCAAGAATTCCGCAGCGCAGTGCCTTTTTCCTCCGTCCTGCTGCTGCGTTCCCGTTATCCCTTCAGCATCACTCGCTTGAAAGGGGGTTTGTTATAAATATCTCTGACGTCTGCGCTGACGCAGGCGCCGCTCCGGAGTCTCCTGAATGAACTCGCTTTTTATCAATGAAACTGCCTTACACACCCGCCTGCTTCACCCCACCCCTCCTCCTTGCTCCAGGCTGCGACGGGAGGGGAGATTGCCGCTTTTTGCCGCCTCCCCAGAGGCGCCGGGCTCTAGTTGGCGAGTCTTTGCTTGGGACACTTTTGTCCCAGCTAATGCCAGAGATCAGTCAGGGAGGGCGGGCCGGGGGCAGCTCAGAATGAGCCTGCCGCGGGAAAGGAGAACCAATTCTTATTATGACAAGCTTCCGTGCGCTCCGAACAAGTTCGGGGCTCCTGAGGTAGGGCTGCTCCGGCCGGGGCAAGCCTCCCTCCCCGCCGGCGAAAGGGTTCCTCGACTCGTCTTCCTGAGCGTCCCGCCCCGGTTTCTCCTCCCCGGTGACCCCGAGCCCCGAGCCCCGGGCCCCGGGCCCCGCGGCGGCGCGAAGCCAGCCTCACCTGCGCATTGACGGGAGAGCCCATACTGGAGAAGGAGTCGGCCGGTGAGTGGTAGTAGGAGAGGCTGTCCCCGGCCGGGGAGGCGCTGCTGCAGCGGGAGGATGACGCCTCGTAGTCGGCGTTGAAGCCAGAGAACATCATGATCGCGGGTAGTCAAAGCCGGGCGAGGGGCTGAGGGAAGGAGGCAGGTAGGAGCTGTGGGGCAGAGCTAGGTAGGAGCGCTGTTGCTGCTCGCTCGCTGCGCCGCCGCCGGCTTAGTCTCAGCTTCTTAGCTGCTCGCTGCCGATGCGGTTGGGAGTAGTAGGCGCCGCAGCCACCGCTTTTATAACCCTTTTGTGAATGAGCCCTACACGTCACCGGGCGCAACCATTGTGGCTCCCGAGGGGTGTCGCGCGGGCCTGGCCACATCTGCGGTCTCCTTGCCGTCTCCGCCGCCCTCGCAGCCCTGCCTCCCGTCTTGTCGTGTTTCTTTGTCTTGTGAGCGTTTCGCAATCTGGGTCTTGGGGTGGCTTGGAGCCCCAGAGATGAGGGAATTCGGGGATGGCTCCCCCCACGACCGCAGGGAACGGCCGTGGAAACCTGCTGACGCAGATGTCCTAATATGGACATCCTGTGTGAAGGGGAGGGAGGGATTGACGGGAACTGCTCGCGGGCTGCAGCCAACACCGAGGGTGCAGCGCGGGGGGAGGCGGGGGCCGCGGCCAGGGGGAGGGGAGGAGGGAAAGGAGGAGAAGGCGAGCGAACGTTCGCACCTGGTTCAATGCGGACCCTTGTTCCCGGGGTGGGAGGATGGGGTGGGGGCGCCCTTCTACCCCTCTACGGAAAGCGGGGCACAGTTCTGAGGCTCTGGTACAGGCGAAACAGGTACACAGCCCCGAGGGCTTAAGCCTCGGCCCCCGAAGGAATGCGCCTCCACCCCCATTCCCCATTCTAGCCCTAATTCAGGGCAAACTGTGGGAGCAGACCCTCAGCCCCTCGCCTCAAGCCCCCAGACTCCAGCACTACTAGGATTGCTACTGCGTTTGGAAGCAGAAAGTCGGGGGATCCAAAATAAGAGAATACGATAACCTACTTTACCTACGATGCTGGGTATTTTCATTTTAATTTTTTTGTTTTTAAGGAAAAAGGCGCATTTGTTTTTTCTTGGCCATATATGACATGTCAGTGTTACTGTCAAACCCCTGAGAAACTAGCCAATAAACATTCTGCAGAACCTCCATGCAAGGGTGTCTGGAGGGTTCGTTTGCCTGGTTCTGAGCTTGGGCCCGGGGCCTGGGGGTGTTATGTGGACAAGGTCGTCAGTTCTGGGTACCGGATGGAGTGAGCTCTTGGGGGAGCGCAAGTCCGTGCTGGGGAGGTGGGGGTGGTTCGGTGCCCCAGGAAGCTGGTGATTGGGAGCCCGCAGCCAGTGATTTTCCAGCACGGACTTGGAGGGGGGAGGACCGGGGGCGCTTGGAAGGACCGTGCCCAGCAGCTCCCAGGCCGGAATCCTCGGCGCCTGGGGCCTCAGGCACCGCTCGGTGGCCTGGAAAACAGGGCTTTGGGGCGGCAAGGTGCTCTATAGTGCGCTGCGCCCCCAGACGCCGCCAGCCTCCTGCTCGGATGCAAAGGACAGCCGAGGTCACACTGCCCCGGCTCGGTCCCAGCGCGCCGGCCACCTCCGGGACGCGAAGCCGCAAGTCCCCGTAGAGACACAGGTCCCTGTGTCCCTTCCCCCACTCTTCGGGCCCGGGGGTCACGGTGGGCACCTGGAGAGGGGCGAGGCGGGATTAGGGCTGAGGGCGGATCCTTCGGGACGCGCGGGGAGCGGGACCGTCGACCTGCCTCCCGCCGCCGCACCCGAGAGCCAGGCGATCCTGCTATAGATAGCAACAGGGAAGCAGCTGTTTACAGCAACACTGCGCCGCCAGGGCAGTCTCCAGGCGACGCCGCGCGGCCGGGCGCGCCGTCCGCCTGGCGAGGCCGCCCTCCCTCCTCGCTCCACGGGGGCCTCGGCCTCCCCGGCCCGGCAGCAGCCACTCCCGCCGCCTGACCTCATCTGCCCAGTCCGGGGGTTGAGTGCGGCTTGCGCGCGGCTGGGCGCTAACCTCCATTCTTAGAGATGCGAACCCGGCGAGAGCTGGGAGGGCAGGGAGGCGGGGATTCGTGGAACTGGGCCACTTGCTATTTTTGCATTCCCTGTCACAAGCAGAGGTGAAAACAGAGTTTCATCATTGTATGTCACTGGTTTATGTTGGTGGGAATTTAGGCGCTTTTTTCTCTTTTTCTCACTTGAAAAAGGGGAGAAAAAAGGAAAAACACATAATACGTAAACACAGACCTCTGGGAGCTGCTCTGAATCCTAAAGCAATTCTGCTGCCTTCCATTCACCTAGTTCTGTCGTCTGTCAGGCTACTTCACTGTACTTGATTCTTTAAAAAAAAAAAAAAAAAAAAAGTTATTAGCTTTGGGCAAAGTAGGTCAAGCTTTGAATTCCTGGGTCTGGCCTTGCCTTCCATTCATAACTGGATCTCAGGCCACTTAAGAGAAAACCTAGAATGATTTCATTTACTTCCCCTTCAGAGTCTTGAAGCAGCTCAGGCCAACAGACAAAGGATGTGTCAAGATTTTATATCCAGGATTTATCTCATATATCATTTATTCTGCCCTTGCCAATAAAAAAGGAAAAAGGTCTTTGGATAAGCCTGTCTCCTCCACATAGCTTAACTCTTTCCTTCCTGGCAACATTATGACTAGAGAGTTGTAGACTTAATAAATCCATCCTCTGAAAAGGACAGAATCACACATTCATTCATTATTTTATTTATTTAACAAAGAATTTACTTATTGAGAGCCTCCTATGGCCTGGCACTTGCTGGGGGCTGGCACTCACTGTAATGAACAGGGTGGACCTGTCCCTACTGTCAGAGGGATTCCAGCCTCCTGGACTGACAAGTCATCAGAGAATTGCAGGACAGCAGTAAGTGGTTTGACGGGGCTAATAACAGGGTGGGGTGCTATTGAACACAGAAGAGGATTTGGGGACAGGTATCAGAGGAAGTGACTGCAATGCAGAGACAGGATCTGGATCCACTGTCCTCTGGGAAATGACATGATAAAGATCAAAAGGGGCCAGAGCATCATCTAGGAAGCAAGTGCTCAACCCAAAGCAGTAGTATCAGAAGATATAATCTCAGAATTCCTCTCCTGCCCCGCTAATATCTGAACCTGCAATCATTCCATCATACTCTCATATCTCAATCTACTCATGGTATCCATTTCAGGACTGCCAAATCACACTTTTAATATGGAGCTCATGTGACGTAGGCTTAAAATAATGGGAAATCTGGACTTCCCTGGTGGCGCAGTGGTTAAGAATCTGCCTGCCAATGGAGGGGATACGGGTTCGAGCCCTGCTTCCGGAAGATCCCACATGCCATGGAGCAACAAAGCCCGTGCGCCACAACTACTGAGCCCACGTGCCACAACTGCTAAAGCCCCCACGCCTAGAGCCGGTGCTCTGCAACAAGAGAAGCCACCGCAATGAGAAGCCCGCGCGCCGCAATGAAGAGGAGCCCCCGCTCGCGGCAACTAGAGAAAACTCGCGTGCAGCAACAAAGACCCAACACAGCCAAAAATAAATATATAAATAAATATAATTTTAAAATATAATAATAAAAAAATAAAGGGAAATCTGACCCAACCTGTGAAATTATCTTTGCCATTTGCCAAGGTCAGGGTAACTTTAAGACAAATGTGTGTGTGCCTCTGTGAGCACAGTGTTGCCTTCCAGGAGGGCAGGGATTCCACGTTCTGGACAAGCCTGAGTGTGGAAAACCAAAACTTACATAGTTTGTGATTATCTATGCGCTGAGTTCCCCTTATCTGAGGATCCAAAAGTGAACAGGAGGGTAGACTCCCACATCCGATTTTAACCCAGATGAAACACAGATTCATTCTTTCCCAGCAGTTGTTTCTTATCAGATAAAGACTTTTCATATTTTGCACTTCTCTGGCATTTGAGTTGAGAGACCTGACCCACAGCAAGCTTTTGTTCAGTAACTCTGAAGGTCAGTGCACATTGTTTAGCCTGGTGTTTTTGCAACATTAAGTGAAAGGCCACTGTCTATGCTGTCTACGTAAATGCTGCCGTACACAACCCGTCCCCAGCATGCAGAAGTAGTTGTTTATTTGGAGAAGTGTGGTCTAGTGGTGAAGGGTTGTGGTCAGAGCACGGGACCAGAAGTCAGAAAGATGCATACAGCAAATTCAACTCCTTCAGGGACTTGGGGAAGTCGCTTCTAAGACTTGTTTAGCATCTACATAATTTTGGCCTTTATCTTTTTCATATGCAAATATTCACTTAGCACCTAGCCCAGTGCCTGGCCCATAGTAGGTGTTTAATAAACATGTATTGAACAGATGAATGAATGAATGAATGCCCTCTGCCAAGCAAGGCAAATATATATTATTGTCCTTTCTGGGTACTAAGAAATCTAATAGAGAATGTTCTTTAACTCTTTGAAAAGGCTGAACAGGCTGAGTCTTTTATTCTTGGGTGTGAAAATGCAAAAACTGGGAAAGAGAAAATAACAAGATGTTTGGGCTATTTTCAGCTGGTGCAGCCTCTGTCGGTAAAGAACACTCCAGTGGTTCATGATGAAAGATCGAACTTACTCTTGTAATTGAGCCCCATGAGGAAGACAGCCAGTGCCCATACATAAATGCCACATTGTCTGTAATGACAATGACCGTGTTACCACCACCCTCTAATTTATTCATTCTAAATGTCTAGACCCAAGGGAGAGAAGTATTCCACACTTACCGCAGGACTCACACACTCACGTGAGTCCAGTGAAGGGGCTTAGGGGTCAAGGTTACTCACCCTACAGCTCAGACAGTGAGCAAAAAGACTGTCCCTATTTTAAAACAGTGGGAGTCACAGAACTACCACCACCATCACCAGACACATACACACACACACACACACAAACACACACACACACATACACACACACACCGCCATCACCACCACTAATTAGTAAGAGAGATTTCGCCTCTTTGGGAAAAACTGTTTTCATTCTGAATAACTCTTGGCTTTTTGACAGGAGATAATGATTCAATGGGATCCCCATCCTTCTGCTAATGTAAGCATTTAAACAAAGTGGTGGTCTGTGTGGTCCCTGGGACACATTCCCTCTGGAGCTGAGGAAACTGGGGAACAGCTATGGTGCCTAAGAAGGATGTATTTCAGCCCAAGCTCATGGCATCTTTCACCACACCGGCAGCTTTGCCCCCCCCCATTGGGTCAGTAATGCCAAACCTTGCTGCAGAAACAAGTGTTCCCTATCCTCAGACAAGCAAGTCTTGTCCAGGCTGTCAGCTCCCCAGATGTCCTGAGCTGACCTTCTTTGGCTCTGGTGGATTTAGCTGCAAGAATTCCAAAGGAATCCCATCTACGTCACTAAACCTATAGGACAACAACACACCCTGACTAAGAAACCTCAACTACAGAGCTCCCATCCAATGGGGAAATCTCAAGCATGGGCAAGGCTGGGGATGGCTCAAATGGGCTGGCACATGATGAGCTTCAGGGTGTTAAGACATCTCAAGCATCGCTTACACTATTTTATCCACCACCTTACTCAGCAAGAACAGCAAGAAAGATCTTTAAAAGAGAGTTAATAATTGTAATGCCGAAAAAATAATAAATCTCCTTTCCCAAACCAGGAGAATCCTGATCAGCTGACCAGTATGTAGGAATTCAGATTATGCTGCCTTCTGATCTACAGATCATAGTTTCATCCTCAGATGTGGACACTCTGTGTCTCAGTTAAGTATCTGATTTGTATTCTATGAGAAAATTCTGGTTGCAGCTCCCAGCTGAGTTCTGATTTTCTCCACTGAGTTCTGATGTTTCTCCACTGGAGTGTCAGTGAGTTACAGATCCCTCGTGAAAATCCCAAAATTGACTCTACTGAAGAATTCCACCTTTAGACTGACCCACCCGAGTTTGTGAGGTAATCGATTCAGATAAGGACAGATCATACACTGAAAAGCTCCTCTCCCACTTAGTGGGGCTCTGAATTAAATCTTAACACTAAACACTAAATCATAAATCTCTCCAAACCTGTTTAGTGGTCAACATACAGAATTACACTTAGGAAAAAATCTATACTCCTTAAAGAGGTCTACCACATCTGTGTGACCCAGCCCTGGCCTCACCCTCCAACCTCATCTTGAACAACTTTCCCTCCTTCACTCCTCTACAGCCACATGGACCTTCTTTCTATTCCTCAAATATGCCAGTCTGGTTCAGGAGCTGAGCCTTTGTATTCACTGTTCCCTCTTTCCCCCTGGTCTGGACACGTTGACTTATCCTCATGATCAATATCTGCTCCAGTTTCACATTCTCCAGGAAGCCTGTCCCCCATCCAATGTTGCATCCCTCCTCTTTGTACCTCAGTCACTTTCTGTCACATTACTTGGTTTTATTTTCTATCAAGGACTTATCACTAGGTTACCTTGTTTTTTTACTTATGTACTTTTTCATTGTCTGTCTTCCTCTCCTAAGCCATGAGCTCCACCAAAGCAGGGACCTTATCTGTCTTATTCAATAGGTATCTATCCTCAGGACCTAGCTTGTTGACACTAGTAGGTATTCGATAAATGTTTGTGGAATGCAGGAACATTAAACAGAAAGCTCATCATCTATTGTTCATGTGGCTGAGAAGGCAGCATGGATTCTCTTTTTGGATAAAGGGGATTGATGGGTGACTTCTTACCTGTATCTTTCTCAGGTGAGGGGAACCAAAATCCTGATCAGCACCTTCTTTACCAGGCATAAGAATTTAGATGCTTATAAACCCAAGGGGTACACCCATCCTTAGAACTGTATGGGCCTGTCATATCTGCGTATTAATGCTTCCACTAGCTGCCATTCAAGAGGGTATGTGTGCTATATTTTTAAACCCACAACCATCCCGCCCAGAAACAGCGATCAGCACAAGAAGAAATTTCATCCGGGATGGGTTATCCCCCTAAATCCTTTCTTTTCCACAAACTCAGCCTAATACCACAAGCAACTTTTTAGAAAATATTTGGGCATAGAGGTAAAAAACGTAACCAATTTTTTAGTTTAAAAGCACTGGGAGGGGCTTCCCTGGTGGCACAGTGGTTGGGGGTCCGCCTGCCAATGCAGGGGACACGGGTTCGAGCCCTGGTCCAGGAAGATCCCACATGCTGCGGAGCAACTGAACCCGTGTGCCACAACTACCGAAGCCCGCGCACCTAGAGCCCGTGCAGCAAGAGAGGCCACCCAATGAGAATCCCTCACACTGCAGCGAAGAGTGGCCCCCGCTTGCTGCAACTAGAGAAAAGCCCGCGCACAGCGGCAAAGACCCAACGCAGCCAAAAGCCAAAAGCCAAAAAAAAAAAAACCAACACTGGGAATAGGGCCATAATAAAACTTTCATGGCACCAATACTAAAATGATTATGATACCCTGCCAAGTAATTCAAAATAAAAACAATATTGGACCTCCCTGGTGGTCCAGTGGCTAAGACTCCGCGCTCCCAATGCAAGGGGCCAGGGTACTAGATCCCACATGGCGCAACTAAGAGATCGCATGGCGCAACTAAGAGTTTGCATGCCGCAACTAAAAGATCCCACATGCCGCAGCTAAAGATTTCACATGCCGCAACATGAGGGATGGAAAAATTGCTGGTTCCCCAGTGACTGGAACAGTGCCTGGAACAGTGCCTGGTGCAGTAGCAAGCACTCAATACATAGAACGATGAATACCGTTTTCCTAATTCTTCTTTGAATCTTTCTCCACCCCCCACCCCTGCCCCCACCGCAGCACAGCCTTCCTTGGCTTCTTGGGCAATCCGGCCATGGCTGAGAATGTGGCTGTGACCAGGTCAGTATTTACTGATTGTTTGGCGTGCACTGGACAGGACTGGACTATCACATACCACAGGATCACCTGAGGCCTGGATGCAGCGCCTACATCATCCCCATCTGGGCTGGAGCTGATCTCTGCAGCTATAAACAGAGCACCATGTTCTCCTGCTCTGTTCAGATTGCTTTGCACCAAGGGGTGGGATTCTTAATTTGAATCTTTGACAGAAGCAGTCTCTTTCTTTCTCCAGATTAATCAAGTGGTTTGGAATAAATCACGGTCTCCTGCCCAGAGGTGTGTCTGTGGGTGAGGAATCTTTGCTTTGCACTAGTCTGTTTGCCAGGAATGGGAAACTTCATAGTAGGTGAGGATTTGGGACTTCATTTTCTATTAATACTTCGCCATCCAAGTCAAGTTTATTTGAACCCAGGGCTTCATCCAGCTGGTGTCTGCTTGAGCTTTGGAACTTGGAAAAGAGAGAAGCAAGGGGTTGTGAATAGGCTGGGGAAATGAAGAAAGCCTGATGTTATGCAAATAGCACTCCATTCATTGGCCCCCCAATCCACAAGCTCACAGAACTATAGCTCCAAGCCACAAACAGTGAATATTTCCACATCTCTTATCCATTTCTGGCCCATATGCTAAAAGCACCAGAGACACACATTAAAAAATATATTATAATAATAAAAATAATGATAATAACAGAGAAAAAGGAAGAGTTTCAAATTAAGTGATTTTAGATAAGAGCAGCCCTGAGGTGTTAATTTCACACATCTGTTTTGAAATTAATTTACTAATATTCTTTTTTTTTTTTTTAAAGAAGATGTTGGGGGTAGGAGTTTATTAATTAATTTATTTATTTTTGCTGTGTTGGGTCTTCGTTTCTGTGCGAGGGCTTTCTCTAGTTGTGGCAAGCGGGGGCCACTCTTCATCGCGGTGCGCGGGCCTCTCACTATCGCGGCCTCTCTTGTTGCGGAGCACAGGCTCCAGACGCGCAGGCTCAGTAGTTGTGGCTCACGGGCCCAGTTGCTCCGCGGCATGTGGGATCCTCCCAGACCAGGGCTCGAACCCGTGTCCCCTGCATTAGCAGGCAGATTCTCAACCACTGCGCCACCATGGAAGCCCCTTACTAATATTCTTATCAGACATCTCTATCCTGCTTTTCATTTTTCCATTGGTTTCAGAATTCAGTCCAGGAAAGGAAGGGGTTTCACAGACCTCAAATTATTATCTTGCATAAGAAAAAACAGTTACCTGCAAATATTAGTTTATGGCCTCTACAAAGTTAATCCTCTCATCACTCAGATTGTACAGAGGCAATTATCCTATTCCTTATTCTTCATTCAGTACCTTTATTGACACCTACTATGTGCCAGTCACTGGAATCCATAGTATACAGACAAGCTTCCTCCTGACATGAAGCTCACAGTCTAGTAATGTAAAAAACAAAAAACAAATAAACAAATGTCAGATAAAAGTAAAGTGCTGGGCAGGTAATTAAAATGGAGGGATATGTTGTGAGTGACTGTGTTGTTCCTTTGGATTAGGTGGAAGGAGGTGACATTTGTCATGAGAAGTGAATGGCAAGAAGGAACCAGCCACAGAAGGACAGGGAGCAGAGCATTCTGAGTAGAGGAAATGCTTCCCAATGTAAAGTATTGAGAAACATCACTGAGCCCAGCAACCCTCTGTCTTTGTAAGGTGCACTTCAAGCCCTAGTTACCAAAAACCATCTCTCCCTCTCCCAGACCATAACACCTACTAACAAACGATTTCTCCCTCCCCCATACCGTAAACACCAACTTTTGGATCAGTGCTACCAAATTTGGAAATGTCCCAGCTATTCCCAGTTTAGTTTCCTCCCTAGCTGTCGCTATACTTCAAACAGGACATGGATGGTTCTATTTCATTCTCACACAATAACAACCCATATGGATCCTTCTTATAGATGGCTACACACTAAAATCAATGGTTGGTAAGCTCTCTTTCAATAACTTAGAGAGTCTTCAATGAAAGCACTGAAAAATAGTGATGCAAATTACCCTCAGTCAGGCTTTGAGGTCTTCCAGGGCCCTTTTTTACCGGAATTTGAAAACAGGCACATTCCATTTTGCTCTTTGTTAGAGAGCTATTGACAACAAACAGAGTTCAGCTTAGAATTTGTGCTGTAAAACAGAGCACTGAACAAACCAAGCTTTCTCACCCAGGGTGACACTTCCTTGTATTCTGCTAATACTTGCACAGGGTTTAAGCAAGTACATTTGGGACGTTTATGGGGGACTAAACTCTCATAGTTTTAGTTTCTTGAATTCTTTGTTATTTTCACTGCACTGGAGACTGTCCCACAAGCCATTATCAGAATCCACCCATCTTCAGTTCCCATAAATATTATGTCTGCACAGAACTATGTGAACTATTTCAGAGCTGGAATACGAACCAGGCTGTGAAAACTTGCTAATGGGAATGACAGAAGACGAGCATTAAAATTTAAATGGGAGAAAATTCAGTAGCAAATGGAAAAGTTGGCTAAAGGATTATGTGTGTGTCAGGGGAAGAGAGTAGCTCAACCCTCAGAGATTGATTTTTCAGCCCAAGCTTGATTATTTAAATCCAGCAGCAAACATATGCTGACACATTCCTGGGGGCACTAGGGTGACTTTCATTACAGCAAGTCAAAGAAGCGGAGTTCAGTTCTCAGAGGTCATTCCTGTTGTAGTTGGTACTAATTGTTCCAGGCAGTGAGACCAAGGGAAGCTGAGGCAGTGACTGTCAACTGTCAGTGATTCCCGGGAAGGAGCAAACTATAGGCAGCTGCTGCTGTGCATTCTGGAACTGAGAGCTAAATTCAATCTGGATGCAAACTTCTTTTTTTTTTTTTTTTTCTTTTTTGTGGTACGCGGGCCTCTCACTGTTGTGGCCTCTCCCGTTGCGGAGCACACTCCGCGGCATGTGGGATCTTCCAGGACCGGGGCACGAACCCACGTCCCCTGCATCAGCAGGCGGACTCTCAACCACTGCGCCACCAGGGAAGCCCTGGATGCAAACTTCTGATGCAGGGACCGTCTCCCGATTTTGGCAGTCTCAGCCTCTAGAGCATGTGCGAAAAGTCATCATAACATGGAAAGCATGAATTAAATATGAGTTACTAGTTTTAAACATATGTTCTCTGCCCCCATCTCCCACTCTGCTCCTCAACTGGATCTACTCTTATCCAGATCTCAAATTTAAAATGTCATAACCTTATAGAGAATTCCCTTGAGCATCCAGGCTGAACTAGGAACCCTTCAGAAGCCCTCATTCCACACTAGGCTTTGCATGTATAGCACTAAACACCATTTGTAATAATATATACTTATTTAGAAAGCAATTGGGGGACTTCCCTGGTGGCTCAGTGGTTAAGAATCCGCCTGCCAATGCAGGGGACATGGGTTCGAGCCCTGGTCTGGGAAGATCCCATATGCCGTGGAGCAACTAAGGCCGTGCGCCACAACTACTGAAGCCCGCGCACCTAGAGCCCGTGCTCCGCAACTGCAGAAGCCATCACAATGAGAAGACAGTGCACCGCAATGCAGAGTAGCCCCCGCTCACCACAACTAGAGAAAGCCTGCCCGCACCAACGAAGACCCAACGCAGCCAAAAATAATAAATAAATAAAATAAAATAAAAAGAAAGCAATTGGGCTAATCTCTAAAAGATAAGTTCCGGAACTTCCCTGGTGGTCCAGTGGTTAAGACTCCACGCTTCCACTGCAGCGGGCACAGGTTCGATCTCTGGTCAGGGAACTGAGATCCTGCATACTGTGCGGTACAGCCAAAAAATTAATTAAAAAAAAAAAGGTAAGTTCCACAAGGATAAGGATTTTTGTTTTCTTCACTGATGGACCCTCAAGCATCTAGCAAAGCCCTGGTAGCTGTTAACTGTTGATTGACTGTTTGGTGTCTAGCTCCCCATTCGAGGAAGACAGAAATCTTGCCTGTTTACTCATCATTGACTCTCTAGCCCCTAACACAGCATCTGACAGAATAAAGGCTGCTCAAAAAATACTTCTTGAATGCATGGAAATAACAATAGCTAATACTTACCGAGTGCTTGCTCAAGAATTATGTTCAGTGCTTTAGAGATATTGTTATGTTATTTAATAGTCACCAAAATTCAATAATATAGGTATATTATGCCATTTTGGTTGACTAGGTTCAATAATTGTTTACAAATAATGATCTTATAATTTTCTAATCTGCAATAGATAATTGGACTAAATTTTCTCCCCAGTGTAGTAAGTAGTGTCTTGGGACCTGAATAAGTGCATTTATTTCCCTAGGTGTCTACTCTCTGGTGGCTGATGAGAGAGAAACTCAGTCTCGGGGGCCTTAATTATGTTTAAATTGCTTAGAATTAAATTATAGTCTCAGCTTCTATTCACATTGGGCTTTTGAGGGAAATATATATATTATATATCATTGATAGATAGATAGATAGATAGATAGATAGATAGATAGATAGATAGATAGTGTTGGGGGACTTCCCTGGTGACGCAGTGGTTAAGAATCTGCCTGCCGATGCAGGGGACGCGGGTGCGGGCCCGGGACCAGGAAGATCCCACATGCCGCGGAGCAACTAAGGCCGTGAGCCACAACTACTGAGCCTGCGCTCTAGAGCCCGCGAACCACAACTACTGAAGCCGGCACGCCTAGAGCCCGTGCTCCGCCACAAGAGAAGCCACCGCAATGAGAAGCGCGCCCACTGCAACGAAGTGGGTGCCCCTGATCGCCGCAACTAGAGGAAGCCCGCGCGCAGCAACGAAGACCCAATGCAGCCAAAAAAACCAAAAAGATAGTGTGTTGGTTGCATTAGATTCACATGCAACCACAGAACATGACATGGAGGGTTCCCACTTCTGCCAGAGGAAATTGGAAACAGGAAAAAATTACTGGCCAAATCTTGCCCAAGATGCTGGTTGAACTGGCTCTGCCAGTGTTTCCTGCCTGTGACACCAGTTGGAAGGCAGGCTTGTTCACTCCTCTGGGAACTTTGCCAGTCTCCACCATTCAGCTCCATCTGATCTGGCTGAATCAGGTATAAGACAGTCACTAATCTCACCTCCCCGAGTAAAACCAGAAGTATTTGGGTGGGTGGGGCATGGTCCAAGCAAGGATCAGACCAACTAGAAACAAACTGACCTGTCCCAGAGTGGAAGTAATTCCAAGGGAATTACTCAATATATTATATTCTCACTACCAGGAACCCATCTGGTGAGATTATTTTACTCTCCTTTACCAAAGAAACCAGTGACCCAAAGGTGCATAATGCAAGAAGTAGTCAGTTTGGGAACTTCCCTGGAGGCACAGTGAATAAGACTCCATGCTCCCAATGCAGGGGGCCTGGGTTCAACCCCTGGTCAGGGAACTAGATCCCACATGCATACTGCAACTAAGAGTTCACATGCCACAACTAAGGAGCCCGCCTGCCGCAACTAAGACCCGGTGCAACCAAATAAATAGGTAAATAAATGATAAAAAAGAAAAAGAAGAAGTAGTCAGCTTGATCAGGAAACTCAAATGGTTCTTGAATCAGATTTTTACCTCTCCTTGGTTTCTCTGTCTGCTCTTCACCGCTATCAATACCACCCTCTGGAGAATGAAGAATGAATAGAACTGTCAAAGGAAGATAGGAGAAATAAAGACAAAGCAAGGAGTTTTCATAAAGCTACGTATATTCAATCCTTCAGTCTATGTCCTTTCGACTTTTTGAGTGTTAAAATGCCCTCTCATTTATGAAATGATGGTGATAATACTTGGTAATTGTTATCATTTGGTAAAATTAAAAGTTGGCAACCTATGTCAGTTCACCAACTTTTTAAAAACTTTCCTGGCCTCTGACATCCGACAGTGTGGAAAGCCCTGGGTTACTGTACAGTAGTGTCCTCCGAGGCTTCAGGTGAGGATGGGGAGAAAAATCTCCCACACATGTGTGAGTAGAGCTACAGCTCTGTTGGGTGGGCTCTGTCAGCAACGGGCACAACTGTGACAGCTGGCTTTGAACAGGATGAATAATCTTCTCTAGGCTCCCAGCATCCTGTTTCTCAGACTCAGACAGTAAGGGAGCATGCCTTGATATAGGACGTATCAAATCACACAGGTGGGGATTCATCTGGCCTGTCTGTGAATTACACCCCTCAAGCCCACCTTGACACTGATCCATTTACAGGTCACTTCATCTTATAAGACAATTTTAAACTTGAAAATGCCTTCTGCTTTACAGTTTTCAAAGCCCTTTCACAAGAATTACCTAGAGTGAGCCTTATAACAGTCCTAAGAGGTAAGCAGGGCAGATAGAAATGTCTTAATTTTTACAACTGAGGAAAGCCAGACTTGAGGAATATGAACTGCAGAGCTGAATTCAGTCATGGCTGGGGTATGCAAGAGGCCCAGTGTGCACTTGGGCCTTGGAAGACACTGTAGGTCATTGCTCCTATACCTCCTGGCCTGGGTCAAGGCCTCTTTGCTGTGGAAACCTGGTGGGCGGAGGCTCCACTCAGCACTAAAGCAGGAGGTGTTGGGGGAAATTGTACCCATTAATAATAATCAAGTATTTATATACCATTTGGTATTTCCACAGTACCAACTAATAATCACTATATCATTACAATGCTCTTAGGTCAAAGCAAGCATGTGGGGTCAATGAGTTCTCCAGACCCCATTTTATAGATGAGGAAGTAGGCTGGGGAGATTAATTGTCTTGTGGTTTGAAGAAATCAGTAGCATAGTAGGACATCACAGTCCTTAGGTTGAACTTGGTCAGCTAAATGGAGCAGCTCAGCCAAACCACTGGGCAGGAAGGGTCTGTGCATGTGTGTGTGCATGTAAGCACATATGAAACAAACTGCTGCTTTCAGCACCATCAAAACTGTAATCTATTTGGTATTTCCTGGGTTAAACACTCCCTGGGCCACACACCATGGCCCATGACCATGTTTGGGTCATGGTCCAAAGAACAAAAAGAAAGAACTAAGAAAAAAGGAACCAAGTCTGCGAGATGGAAAAAGACATGGAAGCTCTAAGGTTATAACTGATGCCCTTGGACAGAATCATAAAATCCAGTTTATGTGTTAGCGTCAAAGCTAGGCACTTGGAGACTCTGTCATCTTTCGTCTTCCTCCCCACTTCCTCATCCACACTGAGAAAATGTCCTCAGCCACCTCTTCCAGCTTTTCAGGTCATTTTCAATGTACAATGCAGAGAGTGCCTCATTATTCCTCTTTTCGTAGGAATATACCCAGATATATTGGCTCTCAGAGACTAAGACACTCTGTATTCCTGGAAACGTGAAGAGAGATGAAAGAAAGGGATTTTTGATCGTTTAGAAATGACCTTATATCAGATTTTCAAATATTCCCTGGCAGTGTCAGGACATGAGGGAGACTTGCCTGGCAATTTAATATATTTACTGGGTAAATAGTAAGCACTTGCAGTCCCTGTGACTTAATCAGAATGAAGTTCATTACGATAAAAAGCTGTGCCCTTTGGTCCTATTTGCATTAAGCAGGCTCCCGATTTCACTTAATTTCACTCACATCTCTGAAGGAAATTATAGGCTATGAGGCTGGCCTAGGGGTAGGGGGAGGACAGTTAGCAAGGCTATTCACCAGAGTAGATAAAGGGGGAAAGGAGGTAGTAGGTTAAGATTAGAAGAGAGAGAATAGATACCCTCCTTATTCTTTATCAATTCCAATCTACAAAGGTAATTTTACTTTCTTGTTTTTAACTTGAGGTTTTCACCAGCATCTCTCTGGGTTTTGAAAACATATTATCGGGTCATCTAAACCTTTTATGAAACATCTCAGACTTGTATGCGCATGAGCTGGTGAAGATTTATTATATTCGACACCATAACTTAAGATTTTAAGGAATTCTTTTGGTCACAGCTTGACTGAAAACCCTGAGGCTAGATCACTGTCTCTTGTCAGATGTTAACTTGGTTTCACTGATGGGAGCCCAGGGTAGGTTAAAACTGTTTCTGGAGACATTTGTGCCTCAGAATGTTTAACTTCATCAGTGTACTGGTAATATATATCAAGAAATCGGGGGTTTTAAGACCAGAATTCTCCCCCACCCACTCCCCCATCTCTGTCCTCAATTTACTTCTCTCTCTTTTGGAGAAGTCAAATGGCCCCCTGTTTTGAATTAAAATGGGCAGGGAGAAAAGCATAATATTCAACTAGCCCACAAACTGAAGCACCCACCCAGGTCTTTGGGGATCCTTTGGTATCTGCTCGGGCTGCAGGAAATCTGGGCATCTATGGGTGGGAATACGGAAAAATGATGTCATTCAACAGAATTAAGACCAGACGGGAAAATGTAGCCAAATCCTGCAGGGAGTAGCACTGAATCCTGGTATGTTGTATGACCCCCACCCCACCCCGGTCTGGGTTTGCGAGCATAAACAAATGTAAGTGTGAAGGCAACACAGTCTCTAGCATGAGACTGAAAGGGTAATAGCCTCAGATGTGATGCTGGTTGGGGGGGTGGGGGGGGTGGGGGGGCGGGGGATCAGAGGGTGAAACGCCAAGTATTGTGCTGTGACTGATGCTGGGCCTGAGGGCCGGGACTCCCAGAAGGGACTTGGTCATAAGGGAACTATGTCATCTGTTGGGTTGTAATCGGTAGGCGCAAGCTGCACGTTGAGCACGTTTTCTCCTGGATCCCATCCTTGGCGACAGATACAGACCTCAGCCTCCAGGATCTGTTAGAGAAATAAACAAGTGGGAGACAACAACCAAAACAGCAACACAGCAGAACGGGAGCGGGAGATGAAGCTCCGCCTTTAGAAGCTCCTGGCCAATCAGAAGCCTGTTGCTGGGGCCGGTGTTTGGCCGCCTGACGTTCCCATGGAGACGGAGGAACATTACACACTAAACACTGGGCGGCGTTGACGTCTATGCATTATATCCATGGAGACGACTGAGTAAACGTCATCTCCCGCCCACAAGTCTCCCCGCCCTCCCGCAGCGCCAGGGGCAGAGGGAGCGACGCCTGCGTCGCCGTCACGTGCTCCATGCCGGGAGCCAGGCCGGGTAGGCGGGGTCTGTTGCTATGGCTGCAGCCGCGGCTGTTGTTGTTTGGAGCTGGAATTAGAAAGTGCTGAGGCGGCGGTGGAGCCAGAACCGATCCTGGAACAGCGTCTCCCGCCCCCGGGCCAGAGAGGGTTCCCCAGACCCTGGAAAGCCAGGACACCCCCTAGGCTGTCCCAGCACGCCTCAGCCCCAGGTCCTGAGCCAAGATCTCTGTGCCGCCTGGGACTCCAGACTGAGGGCCAAACCCAGACCACTCCCTCCACCCTTAGTTGGCCATAGTTGTCAGGGTGACCTCCGGAACCGCCGTCTCCTCCAGACAGCAGCCCACAGAACAACCACTGACCAAACTGCCTTGCCCAGGAGACAGGAACAAAACCCAGTGTAGAAAACTTCCCCACTCTTGGAGGAAGCCCCCGAATCAAGGGGAATCATAAAGAAGTTTGGATTTATCTTTTATAGTTTAAAAGCAGCAGTACTTTAGACCTTCATTCCTTAGAGCTTTGTTGAAGAACTTGAGGGAGGGGTGCCTGTTCAAGAAGAGTTATTCTCCAAGGGACAGAAAATTTAGAAGCCCCTGAGGACTGTGATACTGAAAAATGGGAAGGCCTGAAAAACCTAGGTCAATAGGAAGTGAAGCTTTGATTTCTACATTGCTTAATTTTGTCTTGACTATAGCTGACAAGATAGCTGAGTGTGAGAAATAGCCTGCCAGCCTCCTTATTCTTCACACAATTCTGGAAACAGTTACAGGAATGCTGCAGCAACAAATGGTAAACAAAACCAGATCAACTAACAGAGGAGTGAAAGGTTGAGATGACCATGTGAAGGCAACCACCCGCAACAGAAAGTAAACTTGGAATGATAGGGCACAGCTGAAGGGTCCAAGACTTTGAATTTTCTCCAAATATCATAATCTTCAAGCTTAGCTGAATTTAAACTATGTCTTTTATTTTTGAGGGAAAGCAAATTAGTTGCTGGAATTAAAAATAAGCCATGGTGGTGAGCACATAGCATCTATTTCTAATGGCAGAAGCATAAAGAAGGATTTCATTAAAATGAATGGTGTCTGGAGTTGTTCTGGGATTCCTCCATTCCTCCAACACACATCCAATCCGGTTTTCCATCTCTGACAAATCAGCACCTCAGGGTTCCCTCCCTGTTACTCCATGCTAGCCCTCCCTGTGCTCCCATTCATATACTTACTACCTGCCCACAGAGCATATCTGTTCCCTTTTAACATTCCCTTGCTCCATCCTCTGACCTACCTATTACTCACTTCCCTGACACCCTTCTCTAAACAGTTCTCCCTCAACTCCCTTAGCGCTCTGTTGCCTCTCCCCAGCTGTGTACCCAGTTGACCAGCACTCCCCAAACCCTTGTCCCACCCACCCATCTCCACCATAATGTTTTTCCTGTCTGGTCCTTACTTAATAAAAGACTGCAGCCTTTTACAGATGTAGACTAAGCACAGGAGGAAGGGCATAGTGAACTGAACAAAGCCATCATCTGCACTTTTAAAAAAAAATCCCCAGATAATAGTTGAGATCCATGACACATATTCAAGCATTATGCAGATTCCTCTTGTCACAGGCCTGTGGGCAAGGCAGCAATTTACTAATTCTGACATTTTCAGGGAAGTAATGATAGTTTCTACTTTTTTCTGTCAACCAATGGCCAAACTAGACCCCTTTGCGAGTATCAGTTATACTCCCCTCTACCTCCCTGCAATACTCCACCTAGAGCATAAAGCATATGGTAAAGGGAGAAACCTCAAGTGAGGTTAATGGGAAGGCCCGACTTGAGGGTAGATTAGATTGAATCAGTTTGGGTGCGGGAATGAAGTGGTTTGTGTTTTGTTTCAGATGGGAAAGTAAAGCATTGATATGATTTACCCCCAGACGTATAAATAACCTATCTTACCCTCTAGAAAGAAAGTGGAGTAGCAGTCCTTCTTATCTTCCCTACTTTAAACTCAGAGTTAAGTTAGAATAAGACAGTTTTGTTTACTCTAAGATTCTATCTCTAGATCTCTTTTCCAATTCTTCAGGCCAATTAAGAACCCGGCAAGTGGGACTTCCCTGGTGGTCCAGTGGTTAAGAATCCGCCTTCCAATGCAGGGGATGCAGATTTGGTCCCCAGTCAGGGAACTAAGATCCCACATGCCCTGGGACGTGCGCCACAACTACTGAGCCAGCACGCTATGGAGCCCGTGCACCACAACTAGAGAGAAGCCTGCTCGCCGCAACGAAGGATCCCGCATGCCTCAACGAAGATCCTGCATGCTGCAACTAAGATCCAATGCAGCCAAATAAATAAATAAATAATTTTTTTAAAATAAGAGCCGAGTAAGCCACTGACAGAGAGTGTGAAGTGAGGGAAGAAAATAACTGAAGGCAAGATTGATCTAGTCCTTTGATGTGCCAAACTATATAGAATGTTCTTTGCTTTCATATATGTGATCTCATTTTATCGTCCCAACATCTGTCTGAACTAGGTCTTCTTGTGCCCATTTTGACAACCAAAGGAACTGAGGCTCAAGCAGTTAAGCAACTTGCCCAAGGATGTGGTACAGAACCAGGTTTACAACTCAGGTGTCATTTTTCAGAGTATCTGCTCTTCCTACTTCCCAATGAGATGAGGTGAAATGCACAGAAAACCTCCACCTGGGTCACTTCACAAGTTTACCTTTCCACAGGGAGGCTCTAGCCCCTTTTCACAAAATTTATTTATTTAAAATAAATCTTTTATTTATTTTAGGCTGCGTTGGGTCTTCGTTGCTGCACGCAGGCTTTCTCTAGTTGCAGTGAGCGGGGGCTACTCTTCGTTGCGGTGCACGGGCTTCTCATTGTTGTGGCTTCTCTTGTTGCAGAGCACGGGCTCTAGGTGCGCAGGCCTCACTAGTTGTGGCTCGCGGGCTCTAGAGCACAGGCTCAGTAGTTGTGGCGCACGGGCTTAGATGCTCCGCGGCATGTGGGATCTTCCCGGACCAGGGCTCGAACCCGTGTCCCTTGCATTGACAGGCGGATTCTTAACCACTGCGCCACCAGGGAAGTCCCACAACATATATTTTTGTAAAATATATTTTACAATATTTTTTACCTATGTTTCCTCATTGGCTCAAAATCCAAGAGGCAAAGAGAGACATGCCCCAGAGCACACACAGCAGAAAGATTTGGGCAAGTTCTGGGAGACTCTGACCTGCCCCAGGTTAGGAAGGGCACCACCTGAGCTCACCAGCACCTGGAGAGCTCTGTGCAGGTTTATCTGAAGCTGTCACTTAGGCCTGGCCCCTCCTTCTTCCCCTCTCTCCGCCCCCATTCCTGACTCTTCAAAGAAGCACGTCCAGCACGAATTCCTCCAAACCTCAGATGCCTTTAGGATTTCAAAGTGTCTACAGAGTTCCCTCCTTGACATTTGTCAGGTCGAGTGGGTGGGAAGGTCATTTCCTGGTCTAGGGCTTGGGGGAGACCCTCCTCCCTCCCATCTTGGCAAGCAGCTCCTGGAGGGATCCACATGGGTGGCAGGGAGTACAGACAAGCCAGAGGGTTTCTTGCTGGACAGGAATGCCCATGGACCACACCTTCTTCAGCTCTTGGAACACCTCGTGTCTGAACCTGCAAAGGGGCCGGCAGTGCCAGGGAGTGGGTTCTTCTGTGTCTCCCTCCAACAACCGGTTTATTGTGACGATACTATTTGTGTTCTCTGTGTTCTGTTTGACTTGGCAGCTGGGAAGGGAAAGGGCAGCAGGTTCACTCCAGTTTGTACTGGGTGGTTCCTGCAGCCACACCCAGACATTAAAGCCAGAGGCTTGCAGCGGGGATGCCTTTACCTGGAGGCCTTCGGTGTGCAAAAGCAAGGTGTGGGAAGTATTTCCTTTTTATGGGCCAGCCAAGTGTGGCTGGCATTTCACCTAGCCCTGTATTACTAACATTACCCAGATTCAGGTCAAAGCGCAGACTTACCAGACTTCCATCGCCCTGGGATCCGGGAACAGGGGATGGGTGATCATTCCTTTGGGCTGGATTACCCGAAGTCCCTACAACCCATAGGCACTTTAACTTCTGGATAGAAAACAAAAATCCAAGGTCTAACAATTGTATTCTACTTTGGGGTACTCATGTTCCTGAAGTTGAAATCTGGACTTTCTTAGAGCATCCAAAGTAGGGATTCTTTTCATACATGGGAGTAGCATTCAAAGAGAGCGAACTTCAAGATAAACAGACTGACTTAGTCTAGAACTCTGGATTTGCCCTGTTACTTATCTGAGCCTCTATCTAGAACTAAAATCTTTAGCATGTGGGAAATAACAGCTAACACTTATGCCACTACATGCCAGGCACTGTTCTAAGCATTTTTATGAAAACTCATGTAAGCTTCAAAACAACCTAAAGAGGTGAAGAGGTGAGTATTATTATTAGTATCCTCTTTTACATATGAGAAACAGAAGCACAGAGAGGTTAAGGAAATTGCCAGAGGTCACCCAGCTAATAAGACAGTGCCAGGATTCCACCTCAGGTAGACTGGCTCCAGAACCAATGTGCTTAACCACTGTGTGGTAGTGCCATTCCTAGAGAACCAACACCATGCCAGTGGCTAGAGATGCCACGGGGAACAGACACAGACGTAGTCCGCAGTTCCCACCCTGTCCTCTCCACACTTTACTTTCGAGGTTCCCAAGTCAACTTGAAAAGGCCCTTTCTACCAAGTCTAGAAACTGCCCTTGCCCTGGACCCTCAGAGAGCCTTTCGTTGAATGCAGGCATTTCCTAGGTGAAGGTGACAGTCATGGTCATCCAGCCAGGTCCATAGAAGGACCTACAGAAGTGCGCTAGCTTCCACAGGATCCTCACCTGCCCCAGAGAGCCTGGCATGAAGGAGCATTCTACTGGGCAGGTGGTGCGTGCCTCTCTGCAGGCTGGGGGGGCGTGGCAGAGCCAGGCTAGGGTGCTGGGCGTAACCAAGCACCAACCTTGTCTAGCAGACAAGGCCACAGAGCCCTTCCCTGAAGAAAGTGGCCCTGGCCTAGACAGCGGATGATGAAACCATTTCCTCTTCAAGAGAGCCCCAAGCACATGGCTACAGGGCCTGGCAAGGTCACAGGCTTTGTTCACCAGGCCGCTCCCTGCAGGATGTGATAATGTACAGTGTGAGCTCAAGACAGTTAGAATTACTTCTTAAATGGAGACAAGGTGTAGATAATAACCATTGCCCACATTTATTGAGTGCTTAGCATGCTTTATGTGGCTGATATGGATTCATTTATTTAATCCTTGTAACAACCCTATGAAGTAGGTTCTATTATTATCCCCATTTGACAGATGAAAGAATGTAGGCACAGAGAAGTTAACTTCCCCAAGTCTGCAGAGGTGGTGAGTGAAATTCAAACCCAGGCTGGCTGACTTCTGAGACTGTACTCTTAATTACCCAAAGCAAAATGGAGGTCCTTCCTTCAGAGTCAGTGGAGACATGGGACCAGGGTGAAGTTCTGAGACATTTCCATATTGGACTGGGGGGTTCAAAGCCCCAAAGTCTGGTTTACCTGGGGATCCTCGGGACCACTAAGTCCACACCTCAAGAAGTGTCATCTGATTCCAGCCCCCAGGCTCTCACTAACCTCTCTGGAGCTCCATGAGCCAGGGATGGCTCCAGTAATTCCCTTAGGCTAACTAGGTCCCATGATAAAAGTCTAAAACTGGGCTGGAAACTGGCTGACCCTACAAGAGCAGAAAAAGATAGGGGCAGAGACTAGGTACAAAACTATGTCATATTTCTGGGTATTTGTCTGAATATGCCTTTGTCCATCTGTTCAGTGACTGGGACAGCATCACGCCAGGCCAAAGCCAAAGCCCAAGCCCCTAAGGCACCCTTCTATTCCCGGTATTTTTATAGCGCCTCCTCTCCCTCCACCTCTTCTCAATAAAACACACACACCTTGGTAGGTGTTTAAGAACACCAGCCCTGGAGCCAGACTCCCTGGGTTCTAATCCTAGTTCTGCCACTCATTTGCAACGTATTTATCTTCCAAAATACTTAATTTTTCTGTGCCTCAGTTTCCTTATCTGTAAAATGGGCATAACAATAGTACCTTCCTTATAGTGCAGTTGAGAGGACACTGAGATAATAAAAGTGTGTGGCAAACACTCACTAAATGTTAGGCATTATTATTGTTGTGATAGTTTATTACTTCTTTGCATCCTTCTTTCTCTGGATACATGTTTGTTGAAAACTGACTAAACTATCACTCCCGAAGCTATTGTTTATACCCCTCCTACCCTTCCTGAAGAGATCCAGGAATGAGTACTCTTAGAATGGGGGAAAAAGCCCTTTAGACTAGGTCAGGGGTCTCTGGGAAATTCCTTAAAGCCAATTTTCATGAGAATTTTAATGGGTCAACTTGGGAAGTCAGCCAAAGCTATCAATCTGTAACAGCTGCTGAGAAATTGTTGCCAGCACCTCGGTATAGATTCTCCCTGTTGGGCACAGAAGTTAGGCTGAAAGTCATGAAGCCTAAAATAATTGTTGAGCAACAGCAATGTGGGCGATTACTGATGGAAGAATAATTTTTTTTTAAATCTACCCCACCCCTTGGCTGTGTCCCCAGGAGACTGTCACCTTCCTTCTCTTAGATTATTATCTCAGTCTGACTACAAACCATGTCTTAATAGATTTAACTTCTAACATAAGGGCAATACAAACCCACGTGCCTATTAAATATAAGCTGATGATGAT